>NW_026021380.1:25675-202838 GCF_019186545.1 Solanum stenotomum | reverse complement strand
AACAATAGCTAAACTATCTTTTATTAATCACGAATACAAATAAATAATAAAGGAGAAGAAAGAATAAACCACAATTCTCCGGCCTCCACGGCGGCTCTTCCAAAGTTCCTAAGCTAGAAGAAAATTTATATTGTGTCTTGTATCTTGGTTCTTGGCTTCCTCCAAGAATAACTTTTCATGCCCTATTTATAGATATAGAAATCCTAAATAAAATAATTGAGTCCATCTTAAATTAGGAAATCAAAACCAAAAGGAATCGAATTCCTTTTTATTTTCGGTGAAGCTGTCCGCGTCAATTTTCTTTTGCTGTTGTTGCCTTCCATTGTGAGACGTGTACAGTAGAGGTAAATTGAAAATTTCCAATTGCAGCGCCTTTCCTTTTATACATAAATATATTATTTTATTCAATTTAATCCATTAAGTTGTCTGCTTGATTTCCTTCTTCAACCTTCCATCTTTAATTCGTTTTAGCTCCAAACTTCTTTATTTTTCCACCAATTTAATCCTACAAATAAAATATACCATTTAGTACAATTCATAAAATTCATGCTCATAAAGGACATATATAAATAATAAATGTGAGGAAATAATGATTAAAAATATGTATTTTTAGTCTCACATCAATCCACTAAATATAAAACGCCTTAACTAAGTAGATCCACTAGTCTAGGCTAAAAAGCACTAAGGAATCATCTAAAAAGTATGATCATTTACTACCCATGATGGATACATGGTTTATGGTGACTTGAGTTATTATGAACTCGCGTCCCCATATCGGTGCTCAAGACTACTCCCAAACTGTACTTAGATCATGTGTTTTTAAAACAAAACTCTTTCTTTGGTTCGATATAATTACTCAAAACTTAGCTTAAAAGCTCTCTTGGAAATCGGTGTTCCCTTTCTTACTCAAATGTGAAAACCTTTACTCTTTTGGGAATACTTAGTTCCCGTATATTCTTTGAAGAAATGAACTTTTACTCTTACTCTTTACTCAACTCAAAGCTTAAGTCTTAAAACAAAGTTACAACGTTTGTAAAAAACTTTTGAAAAACTCTTATAAACTCTCTTGACTTGATTCTTAACTTCTTGACTTGACTCTTAACTTTCCTTGAATTGAATTATGAATTCAAGGTTCGTGATCTCATGTTTATGTAATATTTCATGATGTTTAGACGTACCTTAGATTGTCGGAATCAACTAGGAAACATAGGTACGATGTAAGGAACTAGTACGGAAAGAAGGGGGGAAATGGGAAGAACTGGCGTCCCTGGCGCTTTGAGAGGCGCGAGGCACCAGCCTTAAGATTTCAGAGGGGGACTTGGGGTGGTCTGGCTGGCGCGGTGCCCCACAGGTCCAACATTAGAGCCCCAGTTGGGGGGCTATAGCTGGGGCAGCGCCCCAGTCCCCTGCCCAGGTACACTCCAACTTTTCTTCTTCATTTTTCAACTCTAAACCTCTTATTTCGACTTAGTTGTTTCCCCAAACACTTAGGAACATTTAAATCATCGATATATGCAAGATTCAACTCAAATTCACACCTAATCACATGAATCAACCTTAGGAAACTTCAACAACAAGAACCCACAAGATTTCAAACGAATTTACATCAAGAACTCATAGGATTTGCTTTCAAAACATTATAACTTAGCTGAATTGAATCATGATTGGAGCGTGGGTGAACCAACCCAACGCTATGTGATCTCACATACTTCGTAGTATTGAATCCTTGGCGAAATCGACAACCAAACTTGAACGTTCTTGACGAATCTTGACTTTTCTTCTACTTTCTCCTCTTTTCTCTTTTCTCCAATCCCTAGAGTGAACTTCCAATTTTCTAAACCGATCAATATCATATTAGACCCCAAATAAACTCCTAACAACAAATTAAATTAATTGGGTAAGGAAAAGACTAAAACACCTTTCCAAAATCCGATTTAGACTTTTCTTACCTGAATAGCTCAACTTCAAATGGCCATATTTCACTCATACAAACTCGAAATCGCATAAACTCAGAGGCGTTGGAAAGATAATTCCAAGATATTTCCTACGGTATCTGGAAGACACCTAACTCATCCTGAGCTAGGAATTATGGTTGTTTGAAGTTGACTAAAAACTCAAACTTAACATAACTTAACAAATTTCCAGATTTTCATCCTTTCCTAAAATGATTATTTCCAATTCTAACTCTTTTTAGCTCTTTCAAAAGGTGAGGTGTTAGATTGGAATGGATTGATATCAATTAGTTATGCGTGATTTGTTGGAAAGAAAATCAATTTTACGCTAATATTCCATATTAAGAGCAACAGACAAGTTTTATAATGTATCACAATTAATGTATTCGGATGAAACTTATGTATCCGAATGACTGATATTTTAAGGGATTTTTGTAAAATAAAAAGAGTATGGATAAGATGTAATTTAGGTCTTACACTATGGGATTTATGTAAGTTATTTTTTTTAATCAAAGACCCATCGAATCATATTTTATTAAAGTAAAACATGCAATATAGGTTGTGAGTTAGCCCAAAGCACTTAAGCCCACTTCAGAAAAACAGCTAATAAAGTAAAATATCTAAAAGCAATAAACAAAAGAAATTTTATTTTCAAGATCATAGCCCAAATTCCATGTGTCCCTTTGACTAGATTTATAGGTCATATATGATACCAATGAATTATATATTTGGTCAAATTTCATGTTAAAACTTAAGTTTGACTATTATTATTTTATACAACTATAGCTGATAAAACCCAAGTAAAATATAATAAATGGAATATGCCCAAGATAAAAGTATTTTTGAAGAAAAAAAACTTAAAATACTTTTGTCAGTAATTATTATGCTTTTACTAAATTTGTTTCACTATTGACTACACATAAGGTGAATGGGTGTGGAAATGTACAAATGAGGAAATAACTTAATTAGTTAAGAAGAAATATACCAAAATTTATAAATATGATTGGAAGCTGAAGAAGAATATAACTTAACATTATTTCTATATATGTCAAAGATACTTGAAGTAGATAATAAGGTAAGAAAATTTATGTTTATTCCTATTTTGCTTCAATGGCATCCCTATATATAGGTATATATTCACCTGCATTCACTTCAACAATCAGAGTAACAATTATTGAAGAAATTAAAATGGCCTCTCTTTTTACTTCATACTTTCTTCCTTTAGTACTTGTTGCAAACATTTTCAACTTTCAAACCTCTTTATGTGACATCAGTGCAGACGAGGCATTAATAGCAGGTATATGTAGACAAGTACAAGATCCTCCGTTTTGCTTAACCACTTTCAGACAAATTTTAGCCCATCCATATGTTCCTGAAGAAGTAACACGAGCTGCTATTGCACAATCATTACAAAATGCTAACAACAACCATGCTTTCATAGTGGCCGCTAAAGCAGCCTCAAAAGACAAAGTGACACAAGACTTGTATGCTATCTGTGATGTAGGTTATGGATTGATGATAACCATTCTCCAAGATGCTGCTCAATCATTAGCTAACAAGAATTATGTTGCCTTGGAAAATGACCTTCCAAAGTGTCCTAGATTTGTGAGTGATTGTCAGAATGCACTTGGTAGCAAGACGACACCTGAAATGTTAGATAGAAGTAGGAAACAATTCGATCTACTAATAATGTCAAACGTTGCTGAAAGCCTCATTAAGAAATAGGTAATTTATATGATTGTTAAAAATCAATTTATCTTTCTTAAAAGTTAAATAGTAGCTAATAAAGATGAGATTGATATTTCAATAAATTATTCTTATTTCTGAAGTGATATATTATATTATGTCATCTTCATATGAGCCTGTATGTTAGAATGATCAATGGTCAACAATCAACCGTCAATATGTAGGGTAGATATAATATTGATTGTATGAAAACTTGGGACTTCTATGTAGGCAAGATTAATTGAAGCTTGTTTCATTTATCTTTATAACTTATTCAACTTAACCTCATGATCATATAAATCTAAGAGGATGATATTTGTCTTAATACATCAAATTACATAAACAAGATTATATATGTTTCATGATCCATATAGAGCTAGTCCGCTTGATCATGTTAAAACACCAAGGTAATCGGTGCTTATTTTTTGTTAAGTTTAATCGAACTCCAACAAGACTCCATATAACTAGACTCATTATCCTGTGTATAAACTCCAAATTTAAAATAATGTTGGTCTCCACCTCTTCCTGATGCTTCATGCTTGGAAATTCCATTAATATAAACTTTTAATTTACTTGCACCATCATGATTGAATCACATTTACTCTATACCATTTATTATAAATATTTGTTTCAATAACTTTTTTTTTATAGTAATAGAGGTTTCCATCATAAACTCTTAACATTAAAGTTGTGCCTAATGGTGATCCTCCAAATATTTGCAGTATTGACATACCAGATGAATCACTTGGGACATAGATATTTTCCTCAAATTGCCAAATATCAAATGAATAATCATTCCCCCTATATAATATCATTAATAATAAATCAATCAAACAATAATCATGACTAAAATATTAGATACTTTCACTATAAGAAAACATGTAATAGCTATGGAATTTATCGATAATTTCTACATAATCCGCGTTATAAAGCTCTTAAGTAACTGATTTTTCTTATATTCCATCACTAATCCGTAGGTAAATTGGATTAACATGGGATTTAATTTCTCCTAGCTAATCGAATTTTCTTGTTATCCGTCACTAATTCGTAGCTAAATTAAATTAACATAGATTTTTTGTTGTTTAGCTACAAAATTCTGTCTATTGCTAATTTCTTATTTTCTTATAGTGTTAGCGCGTGTGCGTGTTTATGTATGTGTGTGTGTGTTAGTAATGGACAATGGCTTATGAACATGGGATTGATGTGACAGTTGTAGTAAACTAATGACTAGCCATTATTAAAAAAAAAAACCTTAGTTATATTCACCCTTTGAAGGGATTTTTCAATGAATAAATTATATGAGAATTAGTGTAAGTTGATAGAGTCATTAACTTTGACTATGTGATAGACACACCCCATAGAAACTAAATTTCTTGCCTTAAGGTACGAAATAAAATGACCCTTACCCGTTGTTGAACTACTTTTCCACTCTAAGACTCGCTCATTTGGAAACTGAAACTTGACAACTCGAGTTCTACAATCAACTGAGGTATAACATGCATGAAGTCAGTCCATACCTAGAATGACGTCAAAATCTACCAAGTCTAATTCGACTAAATCAGCTATGGTGTCCTTGTGATTAATGGAAATAACACAATCACGATATACTCGCTCAGCTAGAATAGACTCCCCAACAGGTGAGGAAACACAAAAGGGTTCACAGAGTTTTTCATGAAGAACATCATAATTATTTGCAACATAAGGGGTTACAAAAAATAAACTTGCTCCTGGGTCTAGCAAAGCGTAAACATCAAGAGTAAAGCCTTTGATCATACCAGTGACAACATCTGGAGAATTTTCTTGCTCTTGATGACTAGTGATCGCATAAAGGCATTTTTCTCCTCTGCCAGTACCAAAAGTAGCTCCTCTAAGTGCAACCCTGTCTCGTGGAACAATTGATGAATATTGGTCCCTATTTCCCTGATTTCCATTACCTTGCCGATTCTTACGGCACTCTTTCATGAAGTGACCCTCTTGTCCACACTTAAAACAACCTGTGGAACCATCGTGACACTTACCTGGGTAAGTTCTACCACAGTTAGCAAATACAGGAGCCCAATTACCTCTTTGTGCCACACTACCCTGAGACTGTGTAGGTCTAGCTCTGAAATGCTGTGAATTCTGACTATTGTACTCACCTTTGTTTCTGGATGAAGGTAAACTAGCAGATGATGGAGTAGGTCCGTTTTTATTTTGTTGGAAATAAGATCGGTTCTCATTATTTCTTTGTTGCCCGGACTCATTCCCTGACGTCTTTGCCTTCTTATTTCTGAATTCCTCTCAATCCCTCAACTTCTCTTCCTCAACCTGCTGCACATAGACCATCAACCTTGTTATATCCATGTCACCTATTAGCATTGCAACCTTACCTTCCTTACTCGACAGCCCGACAACAAACAAACTCATTCTACTCCTCATATCCGCAACCATCTCCGGAACATAACAAGATAGTTAGGTGAACTTCAACCCATACTCATGAACACTTATTGGATCTTGCTTAAGGGTGATAAACTCTCGTACCTTGGCCTCTCTCAATTCTTGTGGAAAGAAACGTCCCAAGAAGGCCTCCTCAAAACAAGCCCAACTCGCAAGTGGTGCTCCCTCAGCTTTACCCTTCTTCCACTGGTCAAACCAAGTCCTAGGAATATTCTTCAGTTGATATGCAGCTAGTTCTACTTGCTAAGCATCGGCAACATGCATAACCTCAAATACCTTTTTCAGTTCCTCAACAAAACTCTCTGGATCCTCGATAGTGCTTGAACCAGTAAAACTTGGAGGATTCATCCTTAATAACTCTCGGATCCTCGAAGTATCAGTCACTTCCTGTCTAGCTCCTCTTTATTGCCCGACCTGGTTAGTCACAACTTGGCTTAACATTCAAATCGCTTCACTGAACTCTGTATTAGTGACTTCTTCTTGGGGTGGCATTTCCGGTGCATTAGGTACCCCTCTGCTCCTCAACATTCATTCTAGCAGGACGACCCCTGATAGCTCTTTATGGAGGCATGATTAACCTAAAAACACGCACAAGCACGAATTAGAATAGACTTTATAGAGATGAACCCTATCGCACGAAATGGGTATGAAAGAAATGAGAAAATTTCTTAAGTGTCGCAGCCTCCTAATTATAGATATGACGCGCTTCACACTGATAACTAGGACTCTACGGACACGGCTTGATAGACACCCTAGGACTCTTGAACTATGTGCTCTGATACCAAGTTTGTCACGCCCCGAGCCTACACCCTAGGTGGAACTGACACTCGAGAACCATTGTTGGCCCCAAGTGAACCCTTGGCCTGACTTACTTACTCAGCGGAAGACTTAAACATCAAAAATACCTCAATAAGGAACTTATGAAATACTTAAATGTCTTTAAAAGAAATCTTTTAATTAGCCAATATGGCTATTCAAGTCTCATAGCAAAACATCTGAAATACAAAGTTAAATGACTCATAACTAACTGTCTAACTGTCTATGAAGCCTCTAAAACAAAGAGGGATGTCGGGAAAAGACACCCGATCATCCTAACAACTAGAGAACTAAAACAAAAGATAAAAAAGAGTCCTCCTGATAGCAAGAAGGCTCACCAACTGACTTTGAGTGCTCAACTGGATCAACGAGGCGTTGGATAATGATCTTGGTTACCTATTTTTCCATCCTAACAACGATGCAAACCAAATGACGTCAATACATTGAATGTACGAGTATGCAAGGGGAATACTAAAACATAACGAAGCTTGAATAGGATCTGAAAGGAACACTTACATTGGCTTTACTCAACTCATGAATAACTTAACTCAATATAAAGCAACAATACACATGCAATATATATAAAGCTTTTAAAACAGTAGAAAGTAACTTAGTTTGTTAAAGAAATGCAATAATAATTCAACTTTCTCATATAATAAAGTAATATAATACTGTGGGAGTTTCTCTAACCGACAACCACCACTATGAGTCTAAGTGATGATACACCATCTTTCCCACGCTGCTAGAACTGTCCTATACTTTGTCGTCATAGAGAACGCCTTAACTAAGTAGATCCACTAGTCTATGCTAAAAAGGACTAAGGAATCATCTAAAAAGTATGATCATTTACTACCCATGATGGATACATGGTTTATGGTGACTTGAGTTATTATGAACTTGCGTCCCCATATCGGTGCTCAATACTACTTCCAAAATGTACTTAGCTCATGTGTTTTTTAAAAAACAAAACTCTTTCTTTGGTTTGAGATAATTACTCAAAACTTAGCTTAAAAGCTCTCTTGGAAATCGATGTTCCCTTTCTTACTCAAATGTGAAAACCTTTACTCTTTTGGGAATACTTAGTTCCCATATATTCTTTGAAGAAATGAACTTTTACTCTTACTCTTTACTCAACTCAAAACTTAAGTCATAAAACAAAGTTAAAACGTTTGTAAAAGACTTTGAAAAACTCTTATAAACTCTCTTGACTTGATTCTTAACTTCTTGACTTGACTCTTAACTTTCCTTGAATTGAATTATGGATTCAAGGTTCATGATCTCATGTTTATGTAATATTTCATGATGTTTAGACGTACCTTACATTGTCGGAATCAACTAGGAAACATAGGTACGATGCTAAGGAACTAGTACGGAAAGAAGGGAGGAAATGGGAAGAATTGGCGTCTCTGGCGCTCTGAGAGGAGCGGGGCGCCAGCCTTAAAACTTCAGAGGGGGACTTGGGGTGGTCTGGCTGGTGCGGTGCCCTATAAGTCAAACATTAGAGCCCCAGTTGGGGCGCTATGGCTAGGGCGGCCCCCCAGTCCCCTGCCCAGGTACACTTCGACTTTTCTTCTTTGTTTTTCAACTCTAAACCTCCTATTTCGACTTAGTTCTTTCCCCAAACGCTTAGGAACATTTAAATCATCAATATTTGCAAGATCCAACTCAAATTCACACCTAATCACATGAATCAACCTCAGGAAACTTCAACAACAAGAACCCACAAGATTTCAAACGAATTTACATCGATAACTCATAGGATTTGCTTTCAAAACATTATAACTTCGCTGAACTAAATCATGACTGGAGCATGGGTGAACTAACCCAATGCTATGTGATCTCACATACCTCGTAGGATTGAATCCTTGGCGAAATCGACAACCAAACTTGAACGTTCTTGATGAATCTTGACTTTTCTTCTACTTTCTCCTTTTTTCTCTTTTCTCCAAGCCCTAGCGTCAACTTCCAATTTTCTAAACTGATCAATATCATATTAGACCCCAAATAAAATCCTAACAACAAATTAAATTAATTGGGTAAGGAAAAGACTAAAACACCCTTCCAAAATCCGATTTAGACTTTTCTTACTTGAACAACTCAACTTCAAATGGCCATATTTCACTCATACAAACTCGAAATCGCATAAACTCGAAAGCGTTGGAAAGATAATTCCAAGATATTTCCTACGGTATCTGGAAGACACCTAACTCATCCTGAGCTAGGAATTATGGTTGTTTGAAGTTGACTAAAAACTCAAACTTAACATAACTTAACAAATTTCCAGATTTTCATCCTTTCCTAAAATGATTATTTCCAATTCTAACTCTTTTTAGCTCTTTCAAAAGGTGAGGTGTTAGATTGGAATGGATTGATATCAATTAGTTATGCGTGATTTGTTGGAAAGAAAATCAATTTTACGCTAATATTCCATATTAAGAGCAACATACAAGTTTTATAATGTATCACAATTAATATATTCGGATGAAACTTATGTATCCGTATGACTGATATTTTAAGGGATTTTTGTAAAATAAAAAGTGTATGGATAAGATGTAATTTAGGTCTTACACTATGAGATTTATGTAAGTTATTTTTTTTAATCAAAGACCCATTGGATCATATTTTATTCAAGTAAAACATGCAATATAGATTGTGAGTTAGCCCAAATCGCTTAAGCCCACTTCAGAAAAACAGCTAATAAAGTAAAATATCTAAAAGCAATAAACAAAAGAAATTTTATTCTCAAGATCATAGCCCAAATTCCATGTGTCCCTTTGACTAGATTTATAGGTCATATATGATACCAATGAATTATATATTTGGTCAAATTTCATGTTAAAACTTAAGTTTGACTATTATTATTTTATACAACTATAGCTGATAAAACCCAAGTAAAATATAATAAATGGAATATGCCCAAGATAAAAGTATTTTTGAAGAAAAAAAACTTAAAATACTTTTGTCAGTAATTATTATGCTTTTACTAAATTTGTTTCACTATTGACTACACATAAGGTGAATGGGTGTGGAAATGTACAAATGAGGAAATAACTTAATTAGTTAAGAAGAAATATACCAAAATTTATAAATATGATTGGAAGCTGAAGAAGAATATAACTTAACATTATTTCTATATATGTCAAAGATACTTGAAGTAGATAATAAGGTAAGAAAATTTATGTTTATTCCTATTTTGCTTCAATGGCATCCCTATATATAGGTATATATTCACCTGCATTCACTTCAACAATCAGAGTAACAATTATTGAAGAAATTAAAATGGCCTCTCTTTTTACTTCATACTTTCTTCCTTTAGTACTTGTTGCAAACATTTTCAACTTTCAAACCTCTTTATGTGACATCAGTGCAGACGAGGCATTAATAGCAGGTATATGTAGACAAGTACAAGATCCTCCGTTTTGCTTAACCACTTTCAGACAAATTTTAGCCCATCCATATGTTCCTGAAGAAGTAACACGAGCTGCTATTGCACAATCATTACAAAATGCTAACAACAACCATGCTTTCATAGTGGCCGCTAAAGCAGCCGCAAAAGACAAAGTGACACAAGACTTGTATGCTATCTGTGATGTAGGTTATGGATTGATGATAACCATTCTCCAAGATGCTGCTCAATCATTAGCTAACAAGAATTATGTTGCCTTGGAAAATGACCTTCCAAAGTGTCCTAGATTTGTGAGTGATTGTCAGAATGCACTTGGTAGCAAGACGACACCTGAAATGTTAGATAGAAGTAGGAAACAATTCGATCTACTAATAATGTCAAACGTTGCTGAAAGCCTCATTAAGAAATAGGTAATTTATATGATTGTTAAAAATCAATTTATCTTTCTTAAAAGTTAAATAGTAGCTAATAAAGATGAGATTGATATTTCAATAAATTATTCTTATTTCTCAAGTGATTTATTATATTATGTCATTTTCATATGAGCCTGTATGTTAGAATGATCAATGGTCAACAATCAACCGTCAATATGTAGGGTACACTACAAAAGGAACCCCAATTACCAACAAAAAAATTCGTTGGTAAATTGATCAAATTGGTTGGCAAATTGAGTTACCAACCAAATCCCAACTTATATTAATCCGTTGCTAAAAGGCTCGTCGGTAAATATTACCAACCGATTTTAATTTGTTGGTAAACTTACCAACCAAAAATCAGTTGGTAAACACCCAAAGATGTTGTTACAAAATTTTGAAACATGGCCCTGAAATTTCCGTTGGTAAATTCACCAACTAATTTTTGGTTAGTATATCGTTAGTACCTTTACTAACGAATTGAAAAGGAGTTAGTAAATTTTTTTCTTTATTATTCGATTCCGTTGGTAATACAATTTTTTTCTTTATTATTTGATTCCGTTTTATAGTAACAAATGTTGATAGTAAACTTTTCAAGATACATTGGTAATTGGTTTTCAATTTTAGTAACAGAAAATCTATGTTGGTAATTTACCAATAAATTTTAAATACCCTTTTTTTTTTTTTTGGTTTCCCATCCGGTGTCCGGTACCCACATTGGAGCCCGACTAAATCCGGATTCACGCCGAGAAAGTCCCCTGGTTTCCCATCCGGTGTCCGGTACCCACATTGTAGCCCGACTAAATCCGGATTCACACCGGAAAGTCCCACATTGGGGGATAAAGCGCTCCCTAACAAAGGCGACTCTGTACCCAAGGGGAATCGAACCCGAGACCTCTTGGTTAAGGATGAATGAGTACTTACCACTCCACCACAACCCTTCTTGGTAATAAATTTTAAATACGTTTGTATGATTATTTATTTTTCTAATAAATTTACTAATTGATTGTTAGTTTGTTGGTAATATATCATTCAAATTCAATGTTACGTTACTAATTGATTGACAATATGTTCAAAATATTATTAACTGAATGATTATTCAATAGTAAAATATTTATTAATTTATTGCATTTAAAAATCTAAGAGCACGAATATAAATCCAAAATTATTAATATCAATTTTATAAATCATATTTGAATGAAACAATGCAAAATCTATGATAACAAGTTAAATTAATCTCAATATGACACATATCATTATATCATGATGTGTTTCTAAATGTATGTAGTGTACAAGTTGACAGTGTTAAGCAAAGTCAAATTTTGGCCAAAAGTTAAAAGTTAAAACGCCTAACGGTACAAACTGAATATGAAAACCTCAAAATCCAAACCAACCATCCTATTAGACGAAAAATGACCTTCCAGAGCTAACCGCGGTGACGAAATTCAAATTTGAGAATGTTTCCCAAAAAAATTGACCTAATTCAAATTTTAGCCAAAAGTTAAAAGTTAAAACGCTTAACGACACAAACTGAAAATAAAAGTCTCAAAACCCGAACCAACCATCCTATGAGACCAAAACTGAACTTATATGGCTAATCGCGGTGACAAAATTTCAATTAGAGCACGATTACCAAAAATATTGACTAAAGTGAAATTTTGGCCAAAACTTTAAAGTTAAAATGCCTAACGGCACAAACTAAAAACGGAAGCCTCAAAACCCGAACCCTCTATCTTATTAAATAAAAAATGACCTTCCGCATCTAACTGCACTGACGAAATTCTTATTTGAGCACGTTTATCAAATATATTGACCGAAGTTAAATTTTGGCCAAAATTTATAAGTTAAAACACCTAACGGCACACACTAAAAATGAATGCCTCAAAATCCGAACCAACCATCCTAATAGATAAAAAATGACCTTTGGAGTTAATTACGCTAATGGAATTCTCATCTGAGCATGTTCACAAAAATATTGACCAAAACATAAGATTTAAAACACCTAACGGCACAAACAAAAAATGGAAGCCTCAAAACTTGAACCAACCTTCCTGTTAGATCAAAAATGACCTTTCGAAGCTAATGACACTGATAGAGTTCTAATCTGAGTACGTTTACATAAAATATTGACCAAAGTCAAGTTTTGGCTAAAAGTTAAAAGTTAAAACGCCTAACGACACAAACTGAATATGAAAGCCTTAACACTAGCCGTTGATTTACCAAAAAATTTAACTTCAATTGGTAAATTTACCAACTATTCAAATATAAGTTAGTAATTAATAATTTACGAATAAATTTTATCACAATTGGTAATAGTTACAATTCAACTAAACATTCATATGTAATATTACCAACTAATAATTAATATGTTGGTAAATTTTACCAATGGATTAATGATCGGTTGGTATATTACCAACTATTATAATGATGTTAGTAATTTACTAACTACAATCTATATTTGTCTGCAAAGTTTCCAACTAATTAGATATTGGTTGGCAAGTTTACCAACAAATTACATTTCGTTACTAATTTATCAATACATTTATATTTGGTTGGTAAATTTAGCAACACAATCTTGCCGTTGGTAAATGTTTGGTTAGTAATTCATTGGTAATATGTTAATAAATTATATAAACTATTTTTTGTCATATTTACCAACCAATATATACTTTGTTGGTAATATTACCAACAAAAGGTGTGCGTTAGTAATATTTCAGTTGGTAATCCATTGATAGAATGTTGCTAAATTTGGCGCCATTTTTTTCCGCCGTATTTACCAACTAAAATACTTGGTTAGTAAGATTTTGGTTGGTAATATGTTAGAATTTCGTTGTTAAGTTTTAAAATATAATTCGGTTAGAAATATGTTGGTAATTTGTTAGTAGAATACTAACCAACTTAAGTTGTTAGTAAAATTTGTTGGCAATTTGGGTTTTTTTTGTAGTGGTAGATATAATATTGATTGTATGAAAACTTGGGACTTCTATGTAGGCAAGATTAATTGAAGCTTGTTTCATTTATCTTTATAACTTATTCAACTTAACCTCATGATCATATAAATCTAAGAGGATGATATTTGTCTTAATACATCATATTTCTTAATGAAATGAAATTACATAAACAAGATTGTATATGTTTCATGATCCATATAGAGCTAGTCCTCTTGATCATGATAAAACACCAAGGTAATCAGTGCTTATTTTTTGTTAAGTTTAATCGAACTCCAACGAGACTCCATATAATTAGACTCATTATCCTGTGTATAAACTCCAAATTTAAAATAATGTTGGTTTCCACCTCTTCCTGATGCTTCATGCTTGAAATTTCCATTAATATAAACTTTTAATTTACTTTCACCATCATGATTGAATCACATTTACTCTATACCATTTATTATAAATATTTGTTTCAATAACTTTTTTTTATAGTAATAGAGGTTTCCATCATAAACTCTTTTAACATTAAAGTTGTGCCTAATGGTGATCCTCCAAATATTTGCAATATTGACATACCAGATGAATCACTTGGGACATAGAAATTTTCCTCAAATTGCCAAATACCAAATGAATAATCATTCCCCCTATCTAATATTATTAATAATAAATCAATCAAACAATAATCATGACTAAAATATTAGATACTTTCGCTATAAGAAAACATGTAATAGCTATGGAATTTATCGATAATTTCTACATAATTCGTGTTATAAAGCTCTTAAGTAACTGATTTTTCTCATAATCCATCACTAATCTGTAGGTAAATTGGATTAACATGGGATTTAATTTCTCCTAGCTAATCGAATTTTCTTGTTATCCGTCGCTAATTCGTAGCTAAATTGAATTAACATAGATTTTTTGTTGTTTAGCTACAAAATTCTATCTATTGCTAATTTCTTGTTTTCTTGTAGTGTTAGTGAGTGTGCGTGTTTATGTNTCCTAGCTAATCGAATTTTCTTGTTATCCGTCGCTAATTCGTAGCTAAATTGAATTACCATAGATTTTTTGTTGTTTAGCTACAAAATTCTGTCTATTGCTAATTTCTTGTTTTCTTGTAGTGTTAGTGAGTGTGCGTGTTTATGTGTGTGTGTGTTAGTAATGGACAATGGCTTATGAACATGGGATTGATATGAGAGTTGTAGTAAACTGATGACTAGCCATTATTAAAAAAAATCTTAGTTATATTAACCCTTTGAAGGGATTTTTCAATGAATAAATTATATGATAATTATAGTAAGTTGACGATTAGCTAGCATAAAAAATAAAAATAAAAACTTAGTTATATTAGTCCTCTGAAGAGACTCCGGATAAAATGATCCCAAGGTCGAAAAAAATCATATTTTAATTTCTTGATGGAACTCAATACAATAGATTCATTTTTTGTGGAATGATATTAGCTTGAGTACCTAAGTTGTCTATTATAGGGGAAAATTTTTGGAATGTTTGCAATAGGAAATTATATGATGTGTGACAATTACATTTATTCCGTGTGTTTCAATTTATTTGTCTTGTTACGATTTGATCCGAAGTTCTAGAATATAATAAAGATTTTTGACTTGTGATCTTAATATAAGATATGTTAAGTGTATCAAAATGTCCGATAATATTGGAGTTTAAGGTACAACACCCATTAATTTTTAAACGTGTGACATTTTCTAGTGTTTGTACTCTGGACTAAGGGTCCAAAAAACTTTAAGCTTGTCGAGAAGAATCATTTCATTGCTTCAAAATTAACTCTTACATTATCATGTTTTTAATAGATGTAGAATTCAGATGTCATATTTTTTTTTTATTGTACCAAAGATCGTCAACAATATATTATTTTTGTATCGATNTTATAAGTTTCATGATTCATATAGAGCTAGTCCGCTCGATCATGTTAAGACACTACAAGTGATAGATGTTTATTTCTTGAAAAGTTTAATCCCTCTCCAACGAGACTCCATTCGATCAGACTCATTATCTTGTGTATAAACTCCAAATTTGAAATAATGGTGGTCTCCACCTCTTCCTGATGGTTCATGCTTGAGAACTCCATTAATATAAACCTTTAATTTACTTGCACCAACATCATGAATCACATTTAGTCTGATCCATCTATTGTAAATATTTGATTCAATAACTTTTTCTCTATAGTAATAGAGAGTTCCATCATAAACTCTTAACATTAAAGTTGTGGATGATGGTGATGCTCCAAATACTTGCATTATTGACACACCAGATGAACCACTTGGCACATAGAAATATCCCTCAAATTGTCGAACACCTGATGAATAATCATTCCCCTATATAATAACATTAATAATTATTAGATACTTTCACTACAAGAGAACATATAATAGCTACAAAATCTGTATGTTGCTAATTTCTTATTTTCTAGTAGTGATCTCAATTAGGTCGATAAAAAATTCTTGTGAACTAAAGGTTATATGCTCCAATGGTCTAATTGTGACTCGATCGATCTAGTCAACAAAGATGGAGTCAGAGCTAGAGGATTGTGATGTACAAATGAGACACATGAATACCTAGTCGATTGAGTCAAAATCTGACCATTGAAACAAAATACTATGTCATGTTATGATGACATAGTAATTGACAATATAATCGACCACAACTAACTTGAAATTAAACCAATACACAAGTAATTGAAAAAATTGATGAATTTTTCTTTGAACTTTACCGTTATACGAATTTCAGAACGGGGTTTTGTTTGGCTAGAGGTAGTATGAGGCTTGTCAGTCTTGTAAACCCAAAATTTGTGTACTCCATCAATGAAGGAATACCTTTGATTCACAGGCACATCATAAGGCTTTTGAATTTCGAAATTGCCTTGGCTAATAGATATGGGAGTGAAACCATCAGTAGGATCAGCTTTGCAAAACAAATGGTTTTGAATTACAATTAATTGGAAAAGAGTGAATAATAGCAATGGAAGATAGGAAGAAGAGTAAACCATGTTTTCTTGATGGAACTAAACACAATAGATTCAATTTTTGTGGAATGATATTAACTTAGAGTACCAAAGTTGTCTATTTATAGGGAAAATTTACGATGGTGACACATATAATTAACATCATTGGGACATATCTATTGCATGAATATGAATTGATAGGACTAAGATTGAGTCTTTGCCACTTGGTTTTGTACGATTCTTCACATTCAATGATTTTGAATGGATGCGTGATTGTTGGTCAATAGTATCGACTTATTTTGGTGAGTTTAGGTCTAGGCTATTCTGGTGGTAAGACTTTACTTGTTGTAGTCTTGAATTGATATTTGATTTGTAGAATATTATTTGGAAAATGTATTGGCATATTGTATATCGTGTTTAATCAGAAATTCATATGAAGAAATTCAGAATATTACTTTTGTGTCATGGCTAAGATTTGAACAAGTGACTTAAAATAAATTTGGACTCCATTTGTCACGATAATAGAATTTATGTTAAGAAAATTCAATAACTTGTATATAACTAAAAAAAAAAAAAATTTACTTCAAGTTTTCCCATTCTCTTAGCAGCCAGCCCACGTGATTGGGTTACCAATAATTGAATTCAAATAGACGTGAAATTGATAGTCTAGTCACTAGTGATCTACTCAAACTTCAAAGAAACCTTCCAGAAAAGTATAGAAGAATCGGTGTACAAACTCAAATCGAAAATTAAATTAAATCATAAATTGAGTTAAATTGGGAAAAAAATTGATTAATGGTTTGGTTTGACTTGTTTTGGTATTAGAGAAAAAAATTCGACTATAAGTGGATTGGAAAAAATCTGAAATCAAACTAACCCGACATTGTATATATATAATTTTAAGTTTTACTTTATACATAAAAAATATTTACTTTGATATAATTTCTAAATATTTCTTATATTTTTTCATAATTTTTATCTTTTAACATATTTTTTCAAGTTTTTTTAGACTTAGAATTTTGAATGGTCCAATAAAGGTTATAGTCTATAAATATTAGTAACTCTAATAAAGCTCAATTCAAGATCAAATCAATACTAATCCTAACAAAAAAAATAATAATTCAACAGAATGACAATAATGTTGAATATTTGTTTTTTAGTATTACATTGATTTAGAAAATTAAAATACCTTTAAATATAATCGGGATTAGACATAATACTCACTCGAACTATACCCAAAATTTCAGTGAATTTTAGGGTTCTATTAACCTTTAAAATTATTTTAAAATGAAATAAATACCACCTAAATGTTGTCTTAGCATAAATAACCAGATAAATATCATGTATGTGTATTACACACCTCATCTTCTTTTTAAGCATTAAATCTTCTTCTTTTTTTCACTAAAATTCCTTTTTTCTCTTTCTTAATTCTGAATCTCTTTTTTCTAATGATGATTTTGCCAACTCTTTATGTTGTTGATGATTTGCTGATGATGATCCACCATGAGGAGTTATTTGATGAAGAAGGAGTCTAATTAATTAGACTTAATTAATTAAGTAATATCCAATTAAAAATGACATTTGTACTTGTTAATTATTTTCAAAGTTATTTTTGTAACCTTTAATTGCCTTAAAGAGAGTGTGCATACTATATACGTCACGTCAGTATTTGAGTGTATCTATTCTATTTTAAAATAGTTTAAGGGGTAATCGATCCATAATTATGTTTAGGTGTGTCATTAGAATTTCGGGTATAGTTTGGAAGTAGTTATGCCTTATCCCAATACAATATAACGATAGATTATATTATTGTCACTAAATCATTTATTTGTTACCGTGATGTCTGGGTGAGTTGGTCCTCCCTCTTGTATAAACCTGAAAAACGAGTCTGGTTATAATTTCAACAATTTTTATTTATGCCAATGAATAGTTCTTCAAAATATTTGACTTATCTAAAAAAAAAACTTTTGAAGTATACCATCTTCACCTCTTCAATAATTCCAATATTAGTGTTAGCTAGGTATTACTGCATATATATAAAAGATGATAAAAGAAAACATGCAAGATGAAGCTTGTTTCATTTATTATTATAAAATCTTATTCAACTCAACCTCATGATCATAAATCTAAGAGGATGATTTATTCGTCTTAATACATCATATTTCTAAATTAAATGAAATTACATAAACAAGATTATATATGTTTCATGATCCATATAGAGCTAGTCCACTCGATCATATTAAAACACTACAAGTGATAGATGTTTATTTCTTGAAAAGTTTAATCCCTCTCCAACGAGATTCCATTCGATCAGATTCATTGTCTTGTGTATAAACTCCAAATTTGAAATAATGATGGTCTCCACCTCTTCCTGATGGTTCATGCTTGAGAACTCCATTAATATAAACCTTTAATTTACTTGCACCAACATCATGAATCACATTTAATCTTATCCATCTATTATAAATATTTGATTCAATAACTTTTTTCTCTATAGTAATAGAGAGTTCCATCGTAAACTCTTAACATTAAAGTTGTGGATGATGGTGATGCTCCAAATACTTGCATTATTGACACACCAGATGAACCACTTGGCACATAGAAATATCCCTCAAATTGTCGAACACCTGATGAATAATCATTTCCCTATATAATAAATAAATAAATAAATAAATCAAAAAATAGTCACTAAAATATTAGATACTTTCACTATAAGAGAACATGTAATAGCTACGGAATTTGTCTGTTGCTAATTTCTTGTTTTCTAATAGTAATCTCAATTAGGTCGATCAAAAATTCTTGTGACCTAAAGGTTATATGCTCCAATGGTCGAATTTTGACTCAATCGATCTAACCAACAAGGATGGAGGATTGTGATGTACAAATGAGACACATGAATACATAATCGATTGAGTCAAAATCAGACCATTGAAAAAAACTACTATGTCATGTTATGATTACGTAGTAATTGTCAATATAATCGACCACAACAAATTTGAAATTAAACCAATACATAAGTAATTGATGAATTTTTCTTTGAACATTACCGTTATACGAATTTCAGAACGGGGTTTTGTTTGGCTAGAGGTAGTGTGAGGCTTGTCAGTCTTGTAAACCCAAAATTTGTGTACTCCATCAATGAAGGAATACCTTTGATTCACAGGCACATCATAAGGCTTTTGAATTTCGAAATTGCTTTGGCTAATAGATATGGGAGTGAAACCATCAGTAGGATCAGCTTTGCAAAACAAATGGTTTTGAATTACAATTAATTGGAAAAGAGTGAATAATAGCAATGGAAGATGGGAAGAAGAGTAAACCATGTTTTCTTGATGGAACTAAATACAATAGATTCAATTTTTGTGGAATGATATTAACTTAGAGTACCAAAGTTGTCTATTTATAGGGAAAATATGTGATGGTGACATATTGCATGTATATGAATTGATAGGAGTAAGATTGAGTATGTTAATTAGTCTTTGCCACTTGGTTTTGTACGTTTCTTTACATTCAATGATTTTGAATGGACTAACGACTTAAAGAGAAGTCTAATTCATGAAACAATGGCCTATGCAAGATTTTTGGTCAATAGTATCGGTTTATTTTAGCGAGTTTAGGTCTAAACTATTTTGGTGGTACGACTTTATTACTTGTTATAGTCTTGAATTGATATTTGATTTGTAGAATATTGTCAAGAAAATGTGTTGGCATATTGTATATCATAGTGTAGTTAGAAATTACAAAATTACTAAAGTATATCATAACTAAGATTTGACAATGTGACTTACAATAAATTTGGACTCCATTTGTCATGATAATAGAATTTATGTTAAGAAAATTCAATAAGTGTATAACATGAAAAAGGAATTTATTTTATTTTATTTAGTGGTAAGTTATTTGGCAAAGGGACTTCAATTGAACATCTTGCATTGGTTTTAGAAAAGGTATAATTAGACTTCTTAGTTGAATGACCTCAATTGAACATCTTCCAAAGACATTGAATGACTTTCTTGTATAAACCATTGGTTGAGTGAGTTTATGAGAAAAAAATCTTAGTTGAGTGACTTTAAATTCTTAATTGACTGATCATCTGAGATATTATCTCTTGTCATAAGTGAGATATTTGGTTTTGTAGCCTATACAAACTTACTTTTAGTTTTTTATACTTTTTATAAGAAAAATTTATTCTTACACATAAAAGATTTAAAAATGTCATTTTTTTCTATTAAATTTATACGTGATTATAAGAAATTAT
Source organism: Solanum stenotomum (assembly GCF_019186545.1). Classification (NCBI taxonomy): domain Eukaryota; kingdom Viridiplantae; phylum Streptophyta; class Magnoliopsida; order Solanales; family Solanaceae; genus Solanum; species Solanum stenotomum. Next base: position 181,928 of record NW_026021380.1, on the reverse strand, counting down.
TTTCACGTCATCAAAGTCCTATCTAAAAAGAATATCAGAGTTTTGGGTACATCATCCATTAATTTTTAAATGTGTGACATTTTCTGATGTTTGGACTTGAGGATCCAGTAAATTTTATGCTTGTCGAGATGCACTATTTCACTTGGTAATTACTTCTTACATTATCATGTTTTAACAGACGTATGATTCAAATGTTACAACCTTTTACAATATTGTGCACTTTACTGTACCAAAGATCATCAATGAGATATTATTTTTGTGTTGATTCGCAATACGACATAACTTACTGAGCCACTTTATTATTTTCAGATATTTAAACATCTCATAAGGCTTCATGAAGTACTTCCTCCGTCCAACAATAGTTATTCATTATTTACTTGACATAGGGATTAAGAAGCGATAAATGATAGGGATAATTTTACCAAAATACCCTTATTAAATACAATTCATTTAAACATTAAAAATAAGATTAGTATTTAATAGCAAGGGTAAATAGACACAAAATGTTAAACTATTCGTTGATTTTATTATATGGAAAAGTATGATTGGACATTCCAAAATAGTGTAGTGGACAAGTAAACATGGACGGGGGAGTAATAAATATCTCTACATGGACGGGGGAGTAATAAATATCTCTATAATACTCCTTCCGTTCACTTTTACTTGTACTTATTCCTAAAATAAATTTTCATTTTTATTTGTCACTTTTGACATATCAAGAAAAGACAATTAATTTTTTTTTTTCATGTTTTACCATTACCATTAAATACTTATTTTTCATTTTCCAAGACTGAATTTTAAACATTATTTAATAGGAATAATTTGATAAAATACGTATATCAATAATTATTTTCGTAATAAATATGTCAAATTAAACAGTGACAAGTAAAAATAAACCGTGACGAGCACCATATATTTATCAGAAAAGTCAGCTTTTCCAATCACTTAGCAGCCAGCCCACATGATTGGTGTGAAATTGATAGTCTAGTCACTAGTGATCTACTCAAACTTCAAAGAAACCTTCCAGAAGAGTTTAGAAGTAATTACTCGAAAATAAAAAATTAAAATATTAATTATGATAAGGAGGAGAATGATTATTTTTCATAGTTAAGGTGGGGAGTTTGATTTTTTAAAATAAAATTTAGGGGTATAAATAACAATTGGATATGTTACAAATTTATATTTAGTCATAATATATAAACATGACCTTTAACTTGGTTTCAGCGGACAACTATGTCCTCTAACTTTGAGTGTACACAAATAGACACTTAAACTTGTATAAAATTGAACAAGTAGACACACATGCCCTACATGGCATAATACACGTAAGATGCCACGTAGGACACAAAAATTTCATATAGGGTGTCATGTAGGATGAATGTGTCCATTTGTTCAATTTTATACAAGTTTAAGTGTCTACTTGTACACATTCAAAGTTAAAGATCATAGTTACAAGCTAACGTCAAGTTAAGGGTTATGTTTATGTATTATGTCTTATATTTACGAGATCCATATATAACAAGAAACAATGTATCTTATCTATGCTAGTTTCAGAAAAATTAATACACACCATTAATTCAAAGTCAACTTATTGCCTACCACAAGGCATCCATTTTCTTTCTCTAATAATTTTAGGTTTTTGAATAATGATTCATGATTTTGTTCTTTTCTTTGTTAATTCATCATATGTAAATTTACTCTCTTCGTGTTAATTTGATTGTTGTAGTTTTTTGATTTATTTTAAAAGAATGTTTTTCCCTTTTTGACAATAAATAAATTTTGAATAGGTCGATAAGTTATGACATGTGTCTTTCCGTTAGTTCAAAGGATATATATATATATAGAATACAACCCAAAACTTAGATGATAAGGTCATTAGTGTTCTAAAAAGGTATAATGGAGAGTATTTAAATACCATTTTTGATAGTTTGGAGGTATATTTATCCTTTTTCCCTACTAAAAAGGCTAAATTGGATGGTGTATGGTGACTAGATTCATTTTGTAGCACGGGATTCTATAATAGTAAAAATACTATTATCAATAGAAATTGACGAATTCTTAACTGTATTCAATGAATTTTGTAACAAACCAAAATCGAGTATAAATTTGAAAAGTCTTTCTTTATTTTCAGACCAAGACCAGAGAAGAACGAATTCAGAAAGGAAAGACTTCTTCTATGCATTCGTTCCTTTCCAAAAAAAGAAAAAATGAAGGAGAAGAGGGTTTTTAACCGGGTTATGGATGGTTTAAAATTATGAAAAAATGGGTGGGTTTTTTTAATTGTGGGTAAAAATTAAATTAAATTTGGATAGACCATTAAAATAATGACATATGTCCCTTTGTCTATCCTAGGGGTATATACATTCTAAAATATTAACGGTAAAAATATACACAACCAAAAAATATAACTAAGTATATTAACGTAATATATTTATTCTTTTTTCACTCATATCGAACGTTCAAAGAAAAAGTCATCTAGCAAATGAATTAACGATTGGACATGTTACACTCTTACAATGTAGGGATTAAGGCTGGGCACCGGAACGGGTTGTACCGGTACCATTTCGGTCCGTTCCGGTACCATTCCGGTCTGTTTCGGTCCGGTAGTATTCGGGACGGGATGGGATACATTGAACGGGTACATGGAACAGAACGGTACCATGATTTGGTACCGGTATACCGGTACCGGTTCATCCCGGTTCCGTTCCGGTCCGGTCCTGGTAAATCATTTTTTAATTAAAATAAAAAATAATATTTTTCTCATTATTTACTTTTATTAGCATTTCTTTTTTGTTTATTTAATTTTTTTAAAATTACAAATTTAAGTTATTTAACTTACAAGTTATAAGTATAACTTAATTACGTATAAACTTCAAAAGATTCAAATCTTTAAAACTTATAACATAACTACATAAGCTCAAAAACTAAAAAAAAAAAACTTTATTAAACTTAACTTACAAACTTAGATACGTAAAAATTAAAAAAAATATCTTTAAAATAAACTTAAGTAAAATTATTATAAATTTTAAAACTTAAATACTATAAACTAATATAACTTAGAAAAATAAAAAAAACATTCGTATTTTCGTAATTCAAAATAACTCAAAAAAAAAAATTATTTTTTGAAATAGCTATATGTGTCGTCCCGTTTATCCCATCCCGTTCCGTTCCGGTCCGTCCCGGTTCTATCCCGGTATATAGTGGGACGGGACGGAACTGAGCCTCCATCCCGGTAGTTCCAGTCCGGTTCATTCCGGTACCGGTCAACAACCCGGTCAAACTGTCCCGTTCCGGTCCGGTACCGATTCGTTCCGGTCCGGTGGTCCCATTCCGATCCAATGCCCAGCCTTAGTAGGGATCACCTTTCAGTTCTTTGACTCTATAAAAATCAAGGGTATGATTTTTCAATATCATAATTTATGGGGTGAAAATCATTTACAAAATTTTACTTTAATAATCAAATTCTCCTGAACTTTGAGAAATAATAAATGAAAAAATTGTATGAAATAACAAATTATTAATTCAAATAAAATGTTATAGTCATAGTTTATTTTATTTGTAATTCGCAGTAAATATCTCATTTTTTTGCCATTTAATTCGGTATACAATTAGTCATTTTCGGTATACAATTACCCATTCGATATACAAATTATACAAATCAAAGCTCTATAGCAAACATAAAATTTGCTATGGAGTGCAATTATACAAACTATAGCTATAACGTACAAATATGATTTTTATGTTTGTTATATGTGAAAGTTGTTCAATAATTATTCTCCCTTTTTTTCCTAATTGACCTTTTTAAATGTCTATTATACTCTCACTTTATCAACCTTTATTATATTTTTTTGGACTTCTTTAATATCATAATATTTTTATTTTTTAATCTATATAATAATTTTTTTATTAAAATAATATTTAATTCATCCAAACAAGGAAAGGGAAAATGAACGCAACAAAAAATAATGTAATAAATTTAACGGAATCTATACTATGATAGCCTTATAAATATATTTTGATGCAAGTAATAAAAAAAAAATTAATAAAAATAAATATATATTTCTTAACAATTTCTTAATAGATTAGTTTTATTATAATGAAAATAAATTTGAGATTATATATATTTTTTAAAATTATTAATGACAATCAAAGTTCATTTATCTACATAGATAATAGAGAATAAGAGATAAACATAATTATATAAACGTGCCCTTTTGACTTGGCTTTAGCTGTCATTTACGCCCTCCAACTTTCGTTGTACACAAATATACACTGAAACTTATGTAAAGTTGACGAGTAGACACACACTTTCTATATGACAATTCGTGTGAGATACACTCGAACTGATTTATATTATGTCATGTGTTAGACACGTGTGTCTACTTGTTTAACTTTATACAAATTTAAATGCCTACTTATGCACACCCATAAGTTGGAGAACATAGATCAATTAAGGTCAAATTACAAAGCATGTAGATGAAAGATTAACATAAAGTATTATATATAAATATATACTTATATTATATAGATGGAAGATTAAAATTGATGAGGATCATAAAATAGACTTATCATAGTATAAATAGAGAGAATAATTATTTCTCAAAATTGAGGAGTGAGTTTGTTTTTTTAAAATTAAAGTTTGGGAGTGTAAATGATTTTCATCAATAATTTATTAGGCACACAAACTGAAAATTTAAATATAGAAAAACTTAATTGATTATTTAATTTATTTTCGAGTCATGATACTTTAGTAATTTCCTGAATTTGTTCATACAAATTACTGACAACACTAGGATATAATATATGCAAATACATTTTCCAAATAATATTCTACAAATCATACATCAATTTAAGACTATAACAAGTAAAGTCTTACCACAAGAATAGCTTAGACCTAAACTCACCAAAATAAGCCGATACTATTGACCAAAAATCCTGCATAGGCCATTGTTTCATGAATTAGACTTCTCTTTTAAGTCGTTAATCCATTCAAAATCATTGAATGTGAAAGAAACGTACAAAACCAAGTGGCAAACACTCAATCTTAGTCCTATCAATTCATATTCATGCAATATGTCCCAATGATGTTAATTATATGTGTCACCATCATAAATTTTCCCTATAAATAGACAAGTTTAGTACTCAAGTTAATATCATTCCACAAAAATTGAATCCATTGTGTTTAGTTCCATCAAGAAAACATGGTTTACTCTTCTACCTATCTTCCATTGCTATTATTCACTCTTTTCCAATTAATTGTAATTCAAAACCATTTGTTTTGCAAAGCTGATCCTACTGATGGTTTCACTCCCATATCTATTAGCCAAAGCAATTTCGAAATTCAAAAGCCTTATGATGTGCCTGTGAATCAAAGGTATTCCTTCATTGATGGAGTACACAAATTTTGGGTTTACAAGACTGACAAGCCTCACACTACCTCTAGCCAAACAAAACCCCGTTCTGAAATTCGTATAACGGTAATGTTCAAAGAAAAATTCATCAATTACTTATGTATTGGTTTAATTTCAAATTTGTTGTGGTCGATTATATTGACAATTACTATGTAATCATAACATGACATAGTAGTTTTTTTCAATGGTCTGATTTTGACTCAATCGATTATGTATTCATGTGTCTCATTTGTACATCACAATCCTCCATCCTTGTTGGTTAGATCGATTGAGTCAAAATTCGACCATTGGAGCATATAACCTTTAGGTCACAAGAATTTTTGATCGACCTAATTGAGATTACTATTAGAAAACAAGAAATTAGCAACAGACAAATTCCGTAGCTATTACATGTTCTCTTATAGTGAAAGTATCTAATATTTTAGTGACTATTTTTTGATTTATTTATTTATTTATTTATTATATAGGGAAATGATTATTCATCAGGTGTTCGATAATTTGAGGGATATTTCTATGTGCCAAGTGGTTCATCTGGTGTGTCAATAATGCAAGTATTTGGAGCATCACCATCATCCACAACTTTAATGTTAAGAGTTTACGATGGAACTCTCTATTACTATAGAGAAAAAATTATTGAATCAAATATTTATAATAGATGGATTAGACTAAATGTGATTCATGATGTTGGTGCAAGTAAATTAAAGGTTTATATTAATGGAAATCTCAAGCATGAACCATCCGGAAGAGGTGGAGACCATCATTATTTCAAATTTGGAGTTTATACACAAGATAATGAGTCTGATCGAATGGAGTCTCGTTGGAGAGGGATTAAGCTTTTCAAGAAATAAACATCTATCACTTGTAGTGTCTTAACATGATCGAGTGGACTAGCTCTATATGGATCATGAAACTTATGTAATTTCATTTAATTAAGAAATATGATGTATTAAGACAAATAAATCATCCTCTTAGGTTTATGATCATGAGGTTGAGTTGAATAAGATTTTATAAAAATAAATGAAACAAGCTTTAATCAGTCATGCATGCTAATTTCATTTACACTTTTATGCCAGTAATACCTAACAAAAAAATAGAAGGTGATGATAGTTTAGTTCAATTTTTATTTTTTATTTTGGATAAGTCAAATATATTGAAGAATTATATATTGATTTAAAATTAAAAAAAAAAATACTAAAAATATACCATAACTTGTTTCACAGGTTCATATAAGACGGAGTTGAGAACTAACTCACTTGGTGAGCTTCATATCTTTCATAATTGAAGTGGTGATTTCAAACTCATATGTAATTAAAAAGTGTTTTTGTTTAATAAAAAAAAAATCTTTATAAAAACGGTTGACTGTTGACTGTTGACCATTATAAAAATAAATTAATTGATTTGTTGTGTTAATATCAATATAACATAAAATTTCCATTTCATTATGGATAAGTAAAAGTCCACATAAGATGATGGTCGTATGTATTTTCAGCCAAGTAAAACATCCTTTTGAATCACTAGGATTTGCGGCTCTAAGGCTTACTATTAACTTACACATTATTAATTAAATCATAAATAAAAAGGTAATAAATGAGTAATTGAGAGAAAAAATTCTAACTAGTAAGCTGAAAAAATATCCCAAGGCCAAATGAAAATGATATACTTAGACCTGATATAATTAGTCACTTGAGAAAGTAAGAATGATTTATTGAAATATCAATAATCTCCTCTTAATTAGCTACTAGCTTTCAAGAAAGACAAATTAATTTATAATAAATTATATACACTACCTATTTTTTAATGAGTTGTTCAGCAATTTTTGCCATTAATACAAGATCAAATTGTTTTCTACTTCTATCTAACATTTCAGGTGTTGTCTTACTACCAAGTACATTCTGACAGTCACTCACAAATTGGGGACACTTTGAAAGGTCATTTTCTAAGCCATTATAATCCTTGTTAGCTAATGATTTAGCAGCATCTTGAAGCACGGTTATCAACAATCCATAACTGCTGTCACAAATACTATACAAATCTTTGGTCTCTTTGTCTTTTGCATTTGCTTTAGCTGTCTCTACGAAAGCATGGTTGTCATTAGCATTTTGTAATGATTTGATGATAGCAGCTCGAGTTACTTCTTCAGGAACATATGGATGAGAAGGTATAATTTGTCTAAAAGTGGTTAAGCAAAACTGAAGATCTTGTACTTGTCTACATATACCTGTTATTAATGCCTCATCTGCACGAATGTCACATAAAGAAGTTTGAAAGTTGAAAATGGTTGCGACAAGTACTAAAGGAAGAAAATATGAAGTAAAAGGAGAAGCCATTTTAATTTCCTCAATAATTGTTACTCTGATTTTTTAAGTGGATGCAAGTGAATATATATAGGTATGACATTGAAGCAAAATAGGAATAAACATAAATTTTATTACTTATTATCTATTTCAAAATTCTATGACATATATAGAAATAATGTTAAGTTATTTACTTCTTCAGCTTCCAATCATATATAGAAATAATGTTAAATTTTGATATATTTCTTTCCAACTAATTATGTTATTTCCTCATATGACTCATATGAGTGAAACATATTTAGTAAAAGCATAATAATTATTAACAAAATTATTTTGAGTTTTTTTTCAAAAACATACTTTTATTTCAAGCATATTCCCTCTATTCTATTTTACTTGCGCTTTTATTAAAAATAAATTATTATTTTTACTGTTGGTTTAACAAATTAAAAGATTTTTATTTCTCCCAATATTATCTTTATCACTTAATAGTTATATAAATTAATAATAGTCCAACTTAGATTTTCAAAACATAATTAATTTCTTCCAAAACATTACTTTTGTCATAGGCATATCCTTCCATTCTATTTTACTTGGTTTTATGAAAAAGAAATTATTGCTTTTTACCATCCATTTTAGCAAATAAAATTTTTCATTAATATAAATTTCAGTATAAAATCCATTTCCAAAGAGACCTGCTACATAAAATTATTTATAATATTTCATTTTTTAAATATTATAAAAGACAAGAAAATTATTTAAATATAAAATCTTTAATATATGTACTATATTTTACTAATTAAAAATTAAAGGAAACTACTACACTATCAATAAATTCATAATCAAATGTACAAATATTTAAACTCTAAGGCACCCATTTTAAAGCTACTTGAAAATTAAATTTTTTCCAGATTGATAGAAGAAGTCTATAATTAATAATTGTAGTTTGTTTCGTATGTTATAGTCCAGGCTAAAGTGGATGGTGTATGGTGACTAGATTCATTTTGTAGCATAGATTCTGAAACAACAAAAACACTACTATCAACAGAAATTGACGAGTTCTTAACGTTAATCAATGCATTTTGTAACAAACCAAAATCAAGTTTAAATTTGAAAGGTCTTTCTTTACTTTCAAAGCAAGAAGAGAGGAGCGAATTCAGAAAGAAAAGACTTATTTTCTGCATTCCTTCCTTTCCAAAAAGAAAAAAAGAAGATTGATTTGTGCAAAAAAGATTGGTAGGAACTGAACGATCCTATTTGGTCATACCTAGCGACAAACTCTTATCTTTCTTAATTTCATCACGGTAATTCTGATCAAGTTCCTCGATAAGAAGCCTAAAAGTTTTCTTCTTGGTGAGATCGATATTGATGATAGTGACCTAATTGATACAAATCTGAATCTACTAACTAGAGTGGATGAGGGTGAGCTAGAATTTCAAGACCATAAGGCACAGTTGTGAAGTACAACTTGACAGCTACCAACAACATAATGAAGCCAGTCACTCGATATAAATTAATCCGAAATCTGATTTAAATCAACGGAGGGAAGAAGTCTATACCCATTGCCATATCTATACCCATTGCCATAGCAAAAAAGGCTCCCTTTCTTACTTGATTGAACCTGAGAGTCGAGGCATCAAAAATAAAAAAATTGAAGGCAATCTAAGAGCTTAACAATTAGTAATTATATGTGCATATCTGCTCATGTAATGTTCTTTTCAAATCTTAAACTTTATACAAAATAGAGAGCTTTTGTCAAATAAATAGTAATATATGTGCATATCTTTCAACAGAATGAAATCTTTAATTATGGAATTATCTGCTCATGTAATGTTCTTTGTCATACGTTAGAACTTAGAAGTTTCAAAATATTTTNTTTTGTCTTAGGCATATCCTTCCATTCTATTTTACTTGGTTTTATGAAAAAGAAATTATTGCTTTTTACCATCCATTTTAGCAAATAAAATTTTTCATTAATATAAATTTCAGTATAAAATCCATTTCCAAAGAGACCTGCTACATAAAATTATTTATAATATTTCATTTTTTAAATATTATAAAAGACAAGAAAATTATTTAAATATAAAATCTTTAATATATGTACTATATTTACTAATTAAAAATTAAAGGAAACTACTACACTATCAATAAATTCATAATCAAATGTACAAATATTTAAACTCTAAGGCACCCATTTTAAAGCTACTTGAAAATTAATTTTTTTCCAGATTAATAGAAGAAGTCTATAATTAATAATTGTAGTTTGTTTCGTATGTCATAGTCCAAGCTACAATGGATGGTGTATGGTGACTAGATTCATTTTGTAGCATAGATTCTGTAACAACAAAAACACTACTATCAATAGAAATTGACGAGTTCTTAACGCTAATCAATGCATTTAATAACAAACTAAAATCGAGTTTAAATTTGAAAGGTCTTTCTTTATTTTCAAAGCAAGAAGAGAGGAGCGAATTCAGAAAGAAAAGACTTATTTCATGCATTCCTTCCTTTCCAAAAAGAAAAAAAGATGATTGATTTGTGCAAAAAAGATTGGTAGGAACTGAACGATCCTATTTGGTCAAATACCTAGCGATAAACTCTTATCTTTCTTGATTTCATCACGGTAATTCTAAACAAGTTCCTCGATAAGAAGCCTAAAAGTTTTCTTCTTGATGAGATCGGTATTAATGATAGTGACCTAATTGATACGAATCTGAATCTACTAACTAGAATGAATGAGGATGAGATAGAATTTCAAGAGCATAAGGCACATTCGTGAAGTGCAACTTGACAGCTACCAACAACATAATGAAGGCAGTCACTCTATATAAATTAATCTGAAATCTAATTTAAATCAACGGAGGGAAGAAGTCTATACCCATTGCTATAACAAAAAAAGGCTCCCTTTCTTACTTGATTGAAACTAAGAGTCAAGGCATCAAAAATAAAAAATTGAAGGCAATCTAAGAGCTTAACAATTAGTAATTTTTAAATTTCAATCTACATAATAAAAGCATTCTTAGTACGTATTTTTCAAATCTTAAACTTTATACAAAATAGAGAGCTTTTGCCAAATAAATAGTTATATATGTGCATATCTTTCAACAGAATGAAATCTTTAATTATGGAATTATGTGCTCATGTAATGTTCTTTGTCATACGTTAGAAGTTTCAAAATATTTTATTTTTTATTATTTTATTTTTTTAATCGTGGTGTCCAGACCAGCTTATGCGCACCTCGACTAATTCCATAGAATACCTGCCCACTTCCCACCAGCAACAAGTACTATGTAACTCTGTCCACCCAGGCTAGGACAGATAGGAAAAATCACTTAGTATTTTTTTAATCTCCGCAGAGTTTTGAACCTGAGATAAAAAAAAATCAGGTATAGTAGAAAACTGAGAAGCTGCAGACAAATGTTTGTTGTATAGTATATGTATGTAACAGATTGTCAAATTTAAACTGGCATATAAGAATGTTGATAACTTCCAACCCTCAACCCACACAATATCCACATACATATCTTAAAATGGCACTCAAGAAGAAAGCTTGATACAGGTGAAAGAAACTTCAAATAAAAAAGGGATAAACATATAACATAAGAAAGCATACTATTCACTGAAATCAATGCTGCCACTGCGAGAGCTGCTGGCGTTGCGACTATGTAAGGAGAGACCCCTCATGTGACCGGATGGAGCCGAGCCATCAGACCTGTTATCCTGGAAGAATTTTTCTCTCTCAGCATGTTTTGCAGGTGGTGGAGGAATTGCTACAGCAGCTGTTTTTTCAATGTTGTTTTCTTGCTTCTGCTCTGAAACCACCGGTCTTATAAGGGGACGATGTAGCATATCCCCTGGAACTGCAGATCCTAGCAATCCAAAAGGACGTTCTACTTTGCTGCCTTCATCTTCCGGTTGTAACCGAGCTTTTCCTTTTCTTATCCTATCGAGTAGAGCTTATTGTTAAAAAACAAACAATACTCATCTAAGTACAAAAGGCTGATTGTTATGAGGTGGGCGAAAGTGAGAAATGTAAGGGGTCATTTGGTTTGACGACAAATTATGATGAGACCAGTTATAGTGGGATTAGTTATGGCTGGATTTAGTTATTCTGGTATTACTTCTTATTGATGGTATGGTTTATTGTATTAAAAAGAAACTACCAGTGTATTTCTTGCAGTTCCACATTAAGTTTGGCATTGTAAAAAGGCATTACCTTCGGAAAAGCTGCTCAGGCTCCTCTTCTTCTTCTGACAGGCCATGATCATGTGGATTTGAAGTAGAGGTTGGTCTAACAGAAAGAAGTGCATCGTGTCTTTTGAGAACTCTATCAAGTTTCTCGTTCAGCTCGGCAGCTTGGGAGACCACCTTTTCATCCCTGGAATATTTGAGCAAGGATTAATCTTCAACATCATATGCAGTGAAGGGTGGTTGTGCAAAATGTGCAAGTCCCTCTAATCTTACTCAACTTTTTTTCTACTTCTTCTGATGGGTAGTTGTGCTGCTTCTATTAGATTCTTTTAGGATATTCAGATGGTGATGCACCTATTTCTTGAAGTTGCACATATTTGTCCATATTTGTGAGTTGGGGGGAAGGGGGATTCAATATCCTGGGAACTTCCAATATTTTATCCAATGTAGAGAAGAAGATGGAATGTTGCATCTCGGTTGTGCTTCTTATCACATTTTCATTTCTTCTCTTGAACGATCAATTTAAACCCGAGAGTATAGCACTGATAAAAAAAACTAAAAAACACTCCAGAGATGAACAGTGAACTCTAGCTTATCCATTCTCTGTTTATTCCACTTGTTCTTTAATTTTACTTTGGCTTCAGTAATTGAACAAACACAGCCCTTCTCTTCCCATCTTAAAGAAACCTAAGCGTAAAAGTCTCTGATGCACTGTCTGGAATAGGAAAGAAACAAAGCAAACTCTAAGGAAATCCTATAGCAGAGGGTGTAGAGTTAAACTGATGCCTAATTTTGCATATGCCCCCTTATGAAGATGCATCTTAATCTAGCACTCCCTTTGTCACTAACTCAAGAGTGTTTAATAAAAAATGAAAGGGTCTATCAAGAAGTCATTTGGTGCAAAGAAGGTGGTTTTTCCTTGCTTCTAGACTGACCAGAATATAGCAATTGATGTCAGGAGTCTGGAAGCATTACCGGGAACTTATAGCAAGATGCATTACTCGTTGCTTTTGAAACGAACATTGCTCCACAAGATCAAGCGTGAACTCATCCTTTGCTCCCTTTGGGAAAAAAACGAAAGAAATTAGAGTCCATATCTCAGCACCTCCTGGGTTCCAAACTTGAATAACATTATATTACCTTCTCCAAAGAAAACAGGAAAAGAAATTACAGTCAAAACTGCTTATCAGATAGGAATGACTGAAAGCTGGAAACAATACTCCCAATGTGCACAGTTATATAACTAAGACCATATCTAACTCAGACGAAAAATGGCACGTTTGTATGCACATTAGATATTGACGGTGCAAATACAATAACACAAAAAATAATTTGTCATGCCAAGAAAATCAACTAAATACAAAATCTACTTTCTTCCCGGTAAACATATCTCTGACACACATAGATTTACATCTTACATGAAGAGCAAATCAAACAGAATTGCCTGGACAACAGCTTACTTCATCCAAGTAAACCATTAATTTCAAAAGCTACAATAGTTCACTAAAAATAAAACATAAGGTAGCAGATTTGTCAACGGTAACTTAAGAAGAGAAAATGATTCCATTTATACCAACCACAGTACATAACCCTGTTAAAGAACGTTAAACTTACGAATGTTAGATTACACAAACATACCTCAGGATGCTGAGGGTCGACAGCATCAAGGACTTCTCTTAGAACCTCCAGAGCAGTGGCAGCCTTCTGTAGGATACTGCACAATATAGAAGCTCTCTTACTAAAATACTTTTTGACTTCTAAAGATAAAATAAAATAGGCTATCTATGGATATTTTGGTTCGCCTAGGACTATGGAGAAGCAGCGAGTCAAGAACATATGCAAATAGTTTGATGATGAAGGAAAGAAGCTATGCAGGGAGAAAAGTGTAAAGGAGAATGTAGTTCATCAAAAAGTGAGAAGAAGAACGTAAACTAAACAATAAACACTGCAAGGCAGTAAGAGAACAGGAGTAATATGAAACTATAATAAAGAGGGAAGAAATTGATGATAAACAGACCTCAAATAAGTGAAGAAAGTTGATTTTTCAGGCTTTCTCGACTTCTGAGTTTCTGACTATTTCGTTAGAAGGGAAGAGTATAGGCTATCTATGGATATTTTGGTTCTGCTTCTTCTTAATACTTGGGGTTTTACGCAAGATGGATTTTCTTGGTTGGGTCTTTGTTGAAATGATGCTATGCAACAAAGTAGACCTGTCGAACCCCCTTCACCTTGGGCACAAACACATTTAATTTCACTTACTAATTAATAAGTTTATTTCTATGAAACAACAGCTGGTTGGACCAAAGTGTGAAATTTTTTATACTACAACATTCTATATATCATTTTTAAGTTCCCAACTTAAATAATCTTCTAACGACATCTTCAGAACATATAGCTATAGGGAGAGGAGTTGGAAAAAAATGTTATAGAAGTTCTATAGGAGCCTGAATATGTAATAGGAGCTTTCTTTCAGAATATACAGGCTCTGTCCGGGTAGAAGTATCCATGGAAAGAACAAGCAAGCTCGCAGCTTGCACCAAGAGTGAGGATATAGAACCAGAAAAGGGATAAAATATGGAATTCTTCTCCTTCATTCAGGCCACTACTACTCAACTGAGGAGGCAGCTAATTTTTAATTCATCAACGTCTTTAGCCACTAATATTACCTGGTACAGCAAACTAAGAGAGAGAATTGTAGTAAAGAATTCTTTCTCATTCTCCTAATAAAAATCTGAGACGCTATGACATTTACCTGTTGTCCGGAACTTTTTGAGGCTCTGCTTGTGGGAATTTCATTTCACATCTAGCATGATCGTTGTCTCTTTGATTATTTCTATTCTCATTTGAGGGTGCAGGCGGTTCAGCGGAGACAAGAGATCTTTGAGGAAACTCCACGCCTGCACTCTGAAAAGTCAAATCTCAAGCATTACCAGGGTATTCTGAGTTTTACACCATCACAAAAATAGCAATGGTGCAGACAATACTTCATTGTAAAGAAGAAAAATTGCATTCACAGAATTTACAAGTAACTCATATTACACATTTAAAAGCTATACTTTATTAATTCTCTTACTGATGCATGTTAGATGACCTCGCTCCCTGCGCCGTTGAAAATACAAAGTTAAATAATTCTTTGAGTAGGGGTAAAATGCCTTCAGAAAAGAACTATGAGAGTATTGGGCCAAATTTTATTGCAATAATACGAGAACCATATTCTTCACCCTTTCAAATTAAAAAATGGAATATCCAATCAAACCCTGTAAGCAAACAAATTGATGTTCATAAAAAGAAGTACTCCCTCCGTCCCAATTTATGTGGCACCGTTTAACTTGGCACAAAGTTAAAGAAAAAGAGGAAGACTTTTGAAATTTATGGTCTTAAATAAATCTTAGACGATTGTGTGGCTCTGTAAAAGGGCAATTTTAAAGTTAGGTGGTTTCTAATTATAGAAAGGTGACATTCTTCTTGGGACTAAAAAGGAAAGTGCGCAACATAAATTGGGGCAAAGGGAGTAACAGTCGACAACAAAAATGAAGAGGCACTACAAAATAGATAACCATGCAAACTTTATGAAGTCAATTATATGACTTCCACTCTCTCCTAACCAACCCCAGTTTATTTTAGGAAGGAGTGGAGTCAAATATTGGGCAGTACTGGAACAGATCCTATGCTACTTAGAAGGAACCCCTGGACTTGGTACATTATATAACAACAATGGGCATTCTGGCATGTGTGTTTTGCAGATACTAATTGAACTAGATCAAAGATTGATAGAAGATCTACTACTGGTTATTGGTGTCTTTGTTGGTAGAAACTTAATATCACAGAGAAGCAAGAAACTAAGTGTTGTATCTCGTTCCAATGCAGGATCTGAATACCGAGCAATGACACAATCCACATGTGAGATTATGTGAATACATCATCTTCTAACTGCAATTGGGTTGATGCATCCTACTCCGGCACAACTTTGGTGTGATAATCAATCTTCCCTCCCTATCGCCTCAAATTCGGTGTATCATGAAAGAACCAAACCTATTGAGGTTGACTGCCATTTAATTCGTGAGAAAATCAAGGAGAATTTGAATTTCACTTGCTACGTGAAGCACAGTTGGACTAAACATTGCTAATTCACTAAAGCCAGCACTTGGTGTGGTGAACTGCAGGTAATTTCCTATTCTGGTTTCCTGCATTGCTCTACGTAGTTTCATACATTAAGGCAGGCATCCATTCTTAATGTGGAAAGTGTGATGAGCTTGTCAAATGAACTATTGATTAATGTTAGATCGGGGAAGAAGGTTTCTAGCCATTGATGTATTCGTGTTTCCTACAGTGTTGGTGAATTAACTTTTCGAAGACAGGAGAGCAAGTAGATGATTTATTCACAAAGGCATCGAACGGAACTCAGGTTGATAACCTTTGTAACAAGTTGGGTATGATCAACATTTATGCTCTAGCTTGAGGGAGTATTACAAAATCAAGTACGTTGTATATTTCCTGATATAAAATATTGTAGCTGATTCAAAGGATTTAGATATCTAGCTACCATAGTTAACCTATTTTTCACATGTATTTAAAACATTGTATACTTTGAGTGATGATAAGAGAGAGTCTCCCAAATATTTTGCATTACACTAACCATTAAAAGAATCTCTTACCAGTTACGAAAATTTTCTTAAGCCATCATTTGGTCAACTTTCTCACTTTTTAATACTGAGTTTACATAAAATAGATGTGCTATTTATGGGTTTGCTTAAACACTGAATGTAGAATGAAGTATTTAAGAAACAGATGATGGCAATCCTCAAAATTAGGAAGATATTTTTTAAGGATTACACGCGGCATCTAGTCTCATCAGTCTTCCTTTTTTTTCCCCAATAGAGTGCAACAAGTCGATGTTTCTCAATAGGATACAGTTATATGTAAGGTTAAGGTGAGTTTACTTACCACTAACTCATAATATGAGGAATAATACTGAGGGAACCTCCCAGAAGCTCCGCCAAGAGAAGTTTGTGCAGCATCTAGAAGAAGAAATATCTTCTCTCGTACAGGTAGATCTGACTGTATAAAAAGAAAGAAAAAATTAATACTTCCTTAGATAATAGGAGAATTAGCAAAGACCTAAATATGAAAAGTTTAAGAACACAAAGGGGGGCAATCAAAATAAAAAGTGAGAAATAGCAGACCTTTTTCTTTACTATCTTTACAAGTATTGGAAGGATTCCTGTATCAATAACCTGCTTATGAACAGGTTCTCCGATATTGTTTATCAACATTTCCAGCAACTGCAGTATTACGTAACAACCCAATAAGTATAACCAACAAATGAACTATCTCAACAAAGGCTGCCAAACCAGCAAAAAAATTGTTATAGAATCAACGGACAACATTATTTCTAATGAGATGGAAAAACGTTGGAGAATCTTAAAGTACTGACATTTACTGAGAAGAGTTGTGAGTTTGGACTTTTACTTCCCAGCCGTTTCTTTATAGCTTTGATGACATCTCTAGCTTGCCTGTTCAAATCAAAGCAATATCATATCCTTGAGTCATCAATAAGATGGAAGTTGAATGCTTGGTTGAAAAGTAGCGAATAATGCTAAGTCATACTGTCATAGTTCTGTTAGAAAACTTATTCGGCAAAAAAATTGGAGGTCCACCCCAGACTAGCAAGAACTTGGTTTTAACAAGTGAACCGGAGACTTTTTTTTCTTTCTTTTTTAATGAAGGTGAACCGGAGATTTTTAAGAAATATAGAAGTCATATAAGTTTATCTTATCAATCCTCATATAATAAATTCAGTATGTGGTTACTACTTCGGCATGTCCCGGGACCATGCAAATGAAGTTTAAGTGTTTAACCATATACATTTACTAAGGTGCCATAGAATAGCCACCTCGTTGGTGCAATAGAAAAGAAATTTGCAAATTCGTTTTCTTTTAAATATTAGGGAGGAAAATAGTTTTCAATTACTGTAGCAAAATATGAGCTCAGGGAGCTCCATTATTTTTTTCTCCTTTTTTTTGTAACTTTCGACACTAAATACTACTCCCTTCGTCCCATTTTATATGACGATGTAAGCACAGAATTTAAGAAAGACTTTTGAATTTGTGGTTTAAAACAAGTCATAGACATTTGTGTGACTATAAATCATCTCATTAAGAATAAAATGAAAAGTCATAGAAGTTGTTTCTAAATATAGAAAGGTGTCATTCTTTTTTAGACATGCTAAAAAAGAACATGCGCCACATGAAATGAGACAGAGGGGATAACAGTGAAGTCTCTATTTAAAGGAATGTTTACAAATGCTGTAACAATCAAAGTAAAAAGAATAACCTAAGTATGCCAGATAAAGACTTTAGCTAACAGATCTAAAACTTCCAATAGATTTTGTACTACAGTTAGAATAATAATTTGAGAGTTGAAAGAAAGTGTCATACTTGTGATCACGTGCGACTAATTCACATATTTCAATATTTTTTGTCCAATCTATTTCAGTGAGTTTGTCACTTGTTGCAGAGTTGACAAGCTCTACCGCCATCACACTTATTTTCCAGCTGGAGAATAAGAATTTTGTCAGAACCTTCATAAATCTTTCAGGAAACACATATAATAGAAGTAAATAGGCTCATATTCTGAAGTCCAGACCTAGGAACACGAGTACAGGCTCAGTAGGAAAGATGAAAAAGCACGTCCAAAGCTTTCTTTGTGTGTTAGAAGTTAGAACCATCTAAGTACTTACCTAAAGGTCCCATGTACTGCTAAAAACCGAAAAGTTGTTGGATCAAACTTAATCTCATGTTATGACAGTTTGCAATATACAATCTATAAGCGTAGGTCCGATTATAACAAGTGCTTAGGTGCTAGCACATTTTTCTAACATAATTGAAGGTGATTTACAGCAAACTGAAAAATGTCTACCCATGCATCACATCTGACATGACCACCAAAAGTTGGGACTTCTTCAACACAAATGGCACAAAATCCTTTCTTCTTTCTGTTTTTAGTTTTCCACATAAATAAGTCCTTAATATTTTTTAGAAGAAATGCAATGTAGTCTCTGAACATTGACTTCCAGCAATTTAGTCACCCAACTTCACTTTGTTTTGGATCCCAAATTCATTCATCAAAATCAAAATCAAAATCACCCATGTGGAGCCCTTCCATGTGATCTATCCAATTCTGGCATAAAAACTAGAGAAAGAGGTCAAAGTTCCAGAGGTTCATAAGATATGCACATTAGGACTTCAACCCCAAAAGTTAGTTCATGAAGTGAGGATTTGCTAAGACTATATAAAGAGACTATATCGTGCATCCATGTGGGAATTCCAACACCCCCTCCACCGCCAAGCTCAAGCCTACAACTGGCGTATGGACAACATAATATTGGAATCTAACATGGGATAAACCAAGAATTAGGATTGGCCCGACACTGATACCATTATAAGTGATGGACCTTGGGCCTCTAGCTCATGAAGTTAGTATTGATCAGGACCATACAAAGAGACCATATACACATCCACAACCGATGTGAGAATTCTGATAGAGATCATGCATGCATTAGGGGCTGACAGTATAAATAATCCGTATTTTGGGAGAACTAGAAAAAACTGCCTTAAAAATATTATCTGGAGAACAACTGGATCATCTTGGTTGCTAAGTTTGGAACTGATGAGAGTCAGGACAAACAGATAAGGCCAAACAGAGATTAGGGACTAAATGTAACTTTTATTGCATTGAACTTTTTAAAAACATTAGGGAACTTAAGCTTTATTTTCCACTTATGTCATAGCAGCTCAGAAATCATGTCTATAAAATCAAGGGAAAAACTTCCCTGCAATAGATGATACTGCATCTGCAAAAAGCACAACAGGAAATTAATCCATAGATGTCTAATCTGGATAACGCCAAGACATGCAACTCACATATCAAAAGACACTGTTTTGCTTTTGCAAAGTGGGCATAAAACAAATATACGTGCACCGAAATCTACATCCAAATGTGAGATATTACAAGAAACTATTATAATGGAAGTTACTCATTCTTGTTTGTTGGGCGAGAGAGGGGAGGGGGTATTGATGTACAAGAAACACAAAAAGGAATTCATTGCACCAAGTAGAAGGAGCAAATCTTCAAACAATTGTGCGTGCCAATTTTAAGAAGTAAATTTTATTAATAAAGAATGAGTGGATGACAAGTTTAAACAAATGCTAATGACCCTTGCTTACAGAGTTGTTGTGGGTTGCCACTTACATTCCACCGCCTCAATCAATAACCCTGATCTAATTTGTTCCACCTTCCTAGACAAACGGTGGACGCTACCAGTTAATACTATGTCATTGATTATGAAATCCCTAAGTGACACCTAGATTCTACATAGGAGTAGTGACTGTGGGACCATAACATTAATCACCAACCACTAACTTTCCCCTCTTCACCTTCTCCCTCTGTCCATCAAGAAACCACAACTCATCTTCAATAACAAAACATACACATATAGTAGCACCACCAGCTTCACTCAAACTCGACCACTTTCGCTCCTCATTGCCACCCTAAGTGTCCATATACACAGAGAAAACCACCATCAACACAGAACCGCAGACTTCCCTTCAGATTATTTCATCAGACTTGGTCTTTGGTCTTTGGTCTTTCATTCCCTCTAGGTAAATAATTCAACATTAAACCAAGTGCACCATTTAGCCTTCTTGTAGCACAGGTGCCAACAGATAACATTATACCCAACTTTAGAAAATATATTCAAAAAATATCAAGTTTTACGGAAAGGCCACGGGTTCACAAGTCCCACTTTTTGGCAATAAATTCGCCCTGAACTATGAATTGTAGACGAGCCATAAATCTACAAACATAAATGTCTTCCAAAAAATTCACATGCTTCCAGACAAGGCTGGTATCAAAAAAAGATAAACAATACTACCGAAAAGAATCACCACCAACTTTATGTCCAACCAAACATCCTAGATTTAGAAATGTTTTCGGGTGAAACATTTGAAAATATTTTTCATTAAAAAATCATTTCACTTCATCCAGATAGGGCTGTTATCAAATCAAGATAATGACACTACCTAAAAGAATCACCACCAACTTTATGTCCAACCAAACATCCTAGATTTAGAAATATTTTCCTCAGGTGAAACATTCTGTTAGAATATTTTCCATTAAAAATCATTTTACTTCATCCAGACAAGTCTATTGTCAAATTAAAATAACGATACTACCTAAAAGAATCACCACCCAGAATCATTTGACTAATTCAGCAAGCAATCCAAAAACTAGAAGCTTAACAAATTAGCAGTCAACATCAAAGCTTAAATATGATTATAATTGTCATCAAACAACTTATCAAAAATTTAAAAAAAGGCCAAATACATGAGGGCCCCTTAAAGTTGACACGCGTCTTCATTAACTAAGGTTGATACCTATTAAGCACTCCAACGTGATTCAAAGTGTATCTATTAAACACAAAATATGGAATTGAGTAATATTTAATGTGATTTGATAAACTAAATAGAAATGCAATCATTGCTCGATCATTTATCTAATCTACCTAATTAGATGAAGAATGTTGACATGGGCAAAAAAGTGCTTCTCACTTCAACTAGGCGGGAGTGATACCAAAGTCATTTCCTTTTTTCAAATCACACATTCTTAACTTGAACCAACACTACAAAAATTGCTCTCCTTCACATTCCCTACAAAACCACCAGTTACACCAACCCCAAAACACCACAATTGTTACAATCTCGGGAAAACCACACCCCAAAAGCTAGCTATTGAGGTGCGAGAGCCCAATAGCTATGCAAACCCCATGTAGGATTAGACCATTACAATAATCACCAACCATTAACTTACCCCTCTTCACCTTCTCCCTCTATCCATCAAGAAACCACAACTCATCTTCAACAACAAAACACACATATACAATCCCACTACCCAAAAAACTCAACCACTTCCCCACCTCATTGCCACCCCCAAAGACTTCATATACAAAAAAGAAAAACCACCATCAAAACAAAACCAAAAACTTCCCAATGAGAGGAATCAAAACCACCCAAACCCATAAATCTACAAACAATTCACAACCTTCCCCTCTCAATACAATCCAATACACATTGAAACTTGAACCTCCTCTCAAATTTCAAAAATAAAAATAAGATCTTGAAAATTTCTCATCAGCAAGTAAGCTTAAATTGTATAAAAACAAAAACCCACAAAGCAAAAGGTGTACAGATAATCTCTAAGTAACAATTTCATGTTAATAGCTCAAGTTAAGAAAAAAAAAGACAGTTTTTTTAATTGAATCACCTATATTTGGGTGCTGTTGAACTTCTGCTCTGTTAAACTTAGTGGAAGAAGAGGAAAAAACACACAGAAAGAGCAAATCAGCAAATGCTTCCAGCTAATCAACTGTCAAAACACTCAATACAGCCTCTCTAATTTTTTGTATGAATCATTACATACACCTGTATATATATATATATATGGCTGGCTGTATAGACAGAGAATCTTTGATAAACTAAGGTACAAGGCTTCTTCTTCTTTTTTTCTTTTGAAATCTTTTATATTCTTTAGTTTTAATAAAATTTATGTGGCACAAAAAAGAGAGAAATAAATAAATTATTTTTAGATAAAAAAAGGTAATATAATTTTAAAAAACGATTAATGTAAGTACTATCACATAAATTGAGCTTGTACGAGTGCAACTTTGTAGATTTTTAGATTTTTTTAAAAAAAAGTAATTTTTCATTAAATTATTTTTTTAATTAAAAAAATTGGTTAATGTAAGAACTGTCACATAAATTGAGATCGTATGAGTACAACTCATGACTGGTGTAGATTTTGATGTTGAAATGTGAATTGAAAATTTTAAAATTTTAAATTGTAATTTTTAGAATTTGGAATTATATTTAGATATGTAGTTTATTGGTTTATAGATGGAAGTCTCAAAATTTTCAAATTAACTTTTAAAAACTTGAAAATATTTTATATGATCAACTTTTACGACTAAATAAATCATTTCTAAAAAAGAAAATCTAGGATCAAAATTTAAGTTTCAGAATCTTTAAATAATATTTTAATGTGAAATCTAAAAGGAGAAAAATATATTTTTGTTGACTTATTTTTTTTAGTTAGTGTTAAAAAGAATAACGCATTTCTATATTAATAACAATTTAATTTTAAAATATTTATTTTATCTTTAATAAAAAGATTATTAAAGATATATAGTTGTGATTATTGTAGTCATTCATTTATGAAAGTGGGAGTTTTCTGACAGTCCCTGTCCTTCAGTCTGAGCTAAGGCTGTCCAGTTAGTTAGAACATCTAATCTCGATCCGGTTCGATTTGAAATTCACATCAATTTGCCCCGTTTCATATGTTTTTTAAGGGGAAAATTTTAATTATACTTTCTCTAATTTTAATTAATATTTTAAGATGTATTTTCTTATTATATTAATATGAGAAAGTTATAATTTGTTTTAGTGTTTCTGAATAGTTTTTTAATATTTATATTTTAATTTTAAATATCTGATTAATCTAATTTAATTAACTCTCGATAGCGAAAGTGACAAGCATTTTAGAATGGAGGAAGAATATTTGTAACATTCAAAATAATAATTCATCTGCAGTCGAAATCTATTTATGAAATCTAAAATTTCTAAAATATGAAAGCACCATTAAAAGAGAGAATGTTTATGAGAGCATTATTAAAAAGAGAAGAAAAAACATTAAAGGAATGAACTTTCATGTAGGTCGGCCATTATATAGAAAATTAGTTGTTATCGATTGATTGTTTTGAATTTGATGATGTTCTTTATTGATGTATTTTATTTTTTTGATTTTTTATTTGGTGTTTGAAATTTATATTAAAATTTCGATTAGAATTAGATTGCACATTATAGATCAGTCCATTTGAAAATATTGCTTTCAACAAAAAAAAAAGATCTGAAAAATACTTCAATTTTGACCGAAATTATTGTTATGATACCAAATATATTTTACCCTTGCACTATTTAATAGTGTATTTTAAAGGTATGTATGTGCCCACGTGGACACATTATTATTTATAATGATGCAATATTTATGATATTCATGTGGACACATATATACCTTTAAAATACACTATTAAATAGTNAAGGAATGAACTTTCATGTAGGTCGGCCATTATATAGAAAATTAGTTGTTATCGATTGATTGTTTTGAATTTGATGATGTTCTTTATTGATGTATTTTATTTTTTTTATTTTTTATTTGGTGTTTGAAATTTATATTAAAATTTCGATTAGAATTAGATTGCACATTATAGATCAGTCCATTTGAAAATATTGCTTCCAACAAAAAAAAAAAGGTCTGAAAAATACTTTAATTTTGATCGAAATTATTGTTACAATACCAAACATCTTTTACCCCTGCACTATTTAATAGTGTATTTTAAAGGTATATATGTGCCCACGTGGACACATTACTATTTATAATGATGCAATATTTATGATGTCCACGTGGACACATATATATATACCTTTAAAATACACTATTAAATAGTGTATGGGGTAAAAAGGTTCTTTCCAAAATTCGGTATTGTTACAACAATTTCGATCAAAATTCAGATATATTTCAGACATTTTTACCAAAAAAAAATTATATTCAGATTCAAACTCGAGACCTTCATTACCACTCAACTGTATATTTTCATTTTCATTATAATAGAGACGATGAAATCCCTTTAAATTCTCTTTGAAGGATGAGAAAGGAAAGATTTTTGTTGTTTGGGAATATTTGATCCAAATCTAATGATGATGAAATTACGCTTTACTTCTTCTGTGGTCAAATAAAATTAATTTTTGATTATGAATTTGACATCAAATTTTAAAAAATTTAAAATAAAATTTATGTATTTTAAAATTATTAATAAAAGTATTACAAGTCAGAATAATTAATAATTCAAATTTTTAAAAGGTATATAAGAAATTATAATTATAAAAAAAATTATCTGAATCTTGAAATTTCAAAAGGTGTAACATTAATTGATCGGTGGAATTCCTCCATCCTAACTTAGGGATTCAAGACAAAAATAAATAGTAGCATGTTTTTTAGCTATACCATTAAACCCTATTAACTCAATAGTGTTAGTTTTCAAGATACATTTATTAAATAAGGATAATTTAGCAGAAATAAACTACATAATATTATATTATTATATTTATTAATTTCATAATCAACGTGACTCTTGCTAAGATGACATTTATTTTGAAATTATGTATCATCGTTATAACTGCAATTTGACGCACTAATAATAGTGTTAATGCTAGTTATGATGATGATTACAAAATACATCACATTATATCATATTTCAAATTTTACTTATGAAATTACACTGTATATATTAATGTTCATGCTAATTATGATGATGATTACAAAACACATCACATTATATCATATTTCAAATTTTACTTATGAAATTACATTGTATATATTATTGTTATTATATTTTGCATTGTTTCAGATTGGTGACTTGATAGCATAATTTACAACAAGAGTCAACAGGTAGGCCAATGTGGTTAAGATAGAGAGTTTATTATGGTGAAGTACTTTGTTGTACATAGATTGCACAACATTAAGACTAGTTATTTTCTAAGACTATAAATTAGAATCGTATTTAGAATTTAGAAAGGATGAGCGTATTAATATGAAAAAGTGGATTTAATATATACATTTGATAGTTTGACCCTTAAGATCTTACCGCTTGAACTTGTTAAACATTTAAAATTATAGGTTCAAAATTAATTCTTATTGATTCAAAAAGTGATTTTCATGTCAAAGATATTGAGATTGGTTGAACTCGTTGATTGTATGATATATCATCGAGTACTAATAGTTTTTATTTACACATTTGGTTTGATTAAATAGAAAACTTACATTGCTAAAATAGTTAGGAATTTTCAACATGACAAACTTGTAAAATTTTGAAAGGTTAAAATTAAAAAATTATTGATTAGAACGCAAAAAGTGTTACCAATAACCATTTAAAAAGGTGTTATCAAATTTTATGACGAAAAAGACAAGATAGATATAAGATTTGAATTTTCATCCTTACTTAGAGAGGTGCATTCAATCATCACTGCAGTATATGATACTTTGAGTGTGGGTTGACACATCTATATTTAAGTGTTTTTTACTCCCTCTTTTCAACAATACTTGTCCTTTGTTGATTTTGCACACTTATTAATAAACTATAAATAGCTTGAAAAGTATATTACCCTTTGAATATAATGAATACAATGTCTTGAAAATGTAATAGAAGAATGATTATAATTAATGATCAGAGTAAATTAGGATTTATGTAAAATTATTCATAGATTTCAAGTTTAGGGGTGTTTACAACACTTCTCTAGACTTTTTATTATGAGTCTCATGCTCCTACAAGAGTTTGAGATTACTTGTTATTGTTGGAGAAAAAGTATAGAGAAATCTGGAAATAATAAAAAAAAGAAGGAAAACTACTACTGCGTTTAATTTTCAGATTAATTGGAAGTACTAAAATAACAAAATATACCCACATGATTTATAGGCTAAGAGATAAACAACTAATCCTAAAATATAGGTCATGTAACACACTATGACACTTAATCAGCAACACTAATGAAACTTGAGTAATTATAGAAAACTACTTAACAAAGACCCAAAGACTAGTTCTACTAAACTACCTATGTCCCATTCAGTCAATCATTTTGAATCACTCTTTAACATTCCCTCTTGATTCAAAACTACAGACACCAAACAATCCTCTGAAATAGCAGAATTTTTCCTTCGATAAAGCCTTTGCCAATACATCAGCTAACTGCTCTTGTGTGATGCAATATTCCAATAATATTTTCTCTTTTGCTACCAAATCACGGATAAAATAATAACGAATATCAATATGTTTTGTCCTGCTGTGGAATGTTGGGTTCTTTGTCATGGAGATAGTTGCTTTATTATCGCAAAATATCTATGTTGCTCCTCTCTGCTCCTGTTGAAGATCAGTTAACACTCTCCTTAGCCAGACAAGCTGCTGAAGTTACTGCAATGTACTCAGCTTCTGAAGTTGACAATGATGTTGTAGCTTGCTTCTTTGAACTCCAAGTCACCACACCTGAACCTAGAGTGAAACATTCGCCGAAACACTCCGTCTATCATCCAATGAACTTGCCCAATCACTATCTACGTGCCCGCACAATCTGAAATTATCATTTTTGGAGTACCAAATACCAAAGTCCAAAGTTTCAGCAATGTACCGCAAGACTCTCTTTGATGCCCCATAGTGAACCTTTGAAGGTTGTTGCATAAACCTAGAAATAACACCAACATGATATGCAATATCGGATCTAGTATGCGTCAAATATATTAGACCTCCAACCAAGCTTCTGAACCTCTTTGCATCTATCAATTATTCTTCATTTACCTACTGCAATTTCTCACTGATATTCATTGGAGTAGCTGCAAGCTTTCAATTAATCATGCCAAATTTATTTAGTAGGTCTCTAGCATATTTCCTCTGTGAAAGAAATATTCCCTCTTCAATTTGATGGACTTGAAGGCCAAGAAAGTAATGTAATAAACACATATCTGACATCTCAAACTCATTCATCATTTGAGACTTAAACTCTTCCAGAAGAGAACATGAAGAACTAGTGTAAATGATATCATCAACATAAAAGCATACAATAATGAAATCATTACCTTCCTTCTTCACATATAAGATGGGTTCATTCTCATTTCTTATGTATCCATTTTTGGGGAAGTATTCATCAATCTTGTTATACCACGATCGAGGGGCTTGCTTCAAGCCATACAACGTTTTTTTCAGCTTGTACACCTTTGTTTCATCGTCTTCCTTTGTGAAACCTTGAGGTTGTGTGAAGTCTTATAAGTCTCCATTGATGAATGCCGACTTGACATCAAATTGATAAACTGCCCATTGCAACTGTGCAACCAATGCTAGAACTAACCTCACTGTCTCAAATTGAGCAACTGGAGAAAATGTTTCTTCAAAATCAACACCATATTGTTGTGCATACCCTTTTGCCACAAGACAAGCTTTGTGCTTTTGTAGGCTACCATCAACTGCAAACTTTGTGTTGAACACCCACTTCAGTCCAATTGCATTTTTTTCGTTTAGTAACTCTATCATTTCCTATGTTCCATTCTTTTCGATGGATTTCATTTCTTCCACCATTGCTTTCTTCCATTTTTTTTTCCAGCAACTTCTTCATAATTCATGAGATCTGAAATAATAAGAGCAAACTGACAAGACGTATAAAGGTTATTAGCATACTTGTGATTTGAATTTTTAAGTCTTGTTGATCTTCTTAATGGAATAATCTCATCTGAACACTCTTCATGAGTTACTGCAATTGGCGAGCTTTGTGACACCACAGAAGAACCTAAAAGTGTACTTGAAGGGGTTGACTCTTTTCATTCATCTTCAGTGATTCCAAGAGGCACAAGAGTCTCTTGTCGCACCAGTTTTTCACTCCAATCCCAACTTACATTTTCATCAAATATTACATCTCTTCTAACTGAGATCTTGCCATTAAAAGGGTTATACAATCTATATGTTTTGGAGTGAGTACAATAGCCAACAAAAATGCATTTTTCAGATTTTTCATCAAGTTTTTGACGAGCTTGTGAACTTACCAAAGCATAAGCAACACACCCAAAAACCCGTAAATGACTTACATTTGATTTCCTACAATGCCAAGCTTCATAAGGAGTTTTATTCATAATAACTTTTGTTGGTGAAAGATTCAGCAAGTAAACAGATGCTGCCACGCTTCTGCCCAAAACTGATTTGTGAGTTCATTTACTTGCAACATGCTCATTGCCATCTCCACGACAGTCCGGTTCTTTCGTTCAGTGACACCATTTTGCTCTAGGGTATAAGGAGTTGCTAACTCCTTATGGATGCCATCTTTTTCACAAAACAAAATTGAATTCGTTGGACACTAACTTTCCTCCTCTATATGTGCAAAGAACAGTGATACTGCAACTACTTTGGTTCTCTACCAAAGCTTTAAACACCTGAAACTTTTCGAAAGTTTCTGACTTGTTTTCCATAAAATACACCCAACTCATGCAACTATAATCGTCAGTAAACAACAAGAAATAACGACTTCCACCTAAAGACTTAGTCTTCATAGAACCACATAAGTCAACATGTATTAATTCTAAACATTTAGAAGCTCTACATGCCTTTTCAACAAGAAAAGATTTCCTAGTTTGCTTCCCATAAATGCACCATTCACATAAATCAAGAGAACTAATTTTTGGTAGTCCAAGAACCATTATCTTTATCACCTAGCAATTTAAGGCAGTTTATGTTGAGATGACCGTACCTCAAATGCCACAATTTTGAGTCATCTTTTGCACTTGCAGTAAGGGCAAAATTTTCCATATCAGAAATATCTTATTTGGCATCATGGTGATATGAACCTTTTTGCCAGACTTCTTACTTGTAATGACACAAGCATCATCATCAAATCAAAGAGAATATCCATTGGTCATTAGTTGCCCAACACTCAACAAATTATATCCTAAATCGGGTACATATTGAACATTATCTATCATGTTTACTTTGTCTTGATTAGTGTCAATGCTCACCATGCCTTTTCCTTCAACCAGTAACTCTTTTGTATTGCCAAGCTGCACCTTTTTCTTTTGCTTCTCGTCAAGCTCATGGAACAAAGATTTGACACCTGTGATATGATTTGAACAACCACTGTCTACAAACCATAGATCACTTGACTTATGGTTTGTATCAGTGCAAGCGATAAAAAGATAATTCTCTTCCTTGTTTTCTGTTGCTGCAAAATTTATTTTTTGATGTTTATACCAGCAATCAGCCCTTATATGTCCGTAACGCTGATAGTGATGACACTGAATGCCATTTTTTGTGTTACCTTGCCCATTGAACTGCTTGTGTCCATCATTTCTTCCTCTGCCCTTTCCATAACCACGACCTCGACCACCGCAAAAGCCTCGTCTTCCTCGACTTCTGCTTGCTGGACCATTATTTTCTCCATATTTGGTGGCTAAATCTTTAACTTGAAATGCCTTCTTTTCATTCTTTTTAGTGGATCGATTAATTCTCGCCTCATGAGCTTGAAGAGATCCCATCNAATCTTTAACTTGGAATGCCTTCTCTTCATTCTTTTCTGTGGATCGATTAATTCTCACCTCATGAGTTGAAGAGATCCCATCAGTTCATCGAAGGAAAAGACGGATAGATCCTTGGATTCTTCTATCGCAGCAACTATGTGATCAAATTTTGGAGTTAGGCTTCGCAATACCTTTTCCACAATGGTCTGATCAGTTACCTTCTCTCCGTAGGATCGCATTTAACTAACAATTATCGTTACTCTTGACGAAAAACCAGCAATGGATTCTCCACTGTTCATCATCAAGGTTTCAAAATCACACCGAAGTGATTGCAGTCTCACCACAATGACCTTTGAATCGCCTTGCTCTTTCTGGAGAATCGTCCAGGCTTGTTTGGATATGGTTGTTGTTGCTATCTGTGAAAAGACACTATCATGAACAACCTGCTGAATAAAAGCCAGCGCTTTAGCATCTTTTTGCTTGTTGCTTCGCCATTTGTTTCCTTCGTCGGGATCTGCAAATCCACATTCTACCAAGTCCCAAAGATCTTGAGATTTGAGTATAGTTTTCATACGGATACTCCAGAATTCGTAGCTTTCTCCCTTGAAGACATGAATGAGTGGTTGTGCCACACTCAATGCACTATTGCTACTTGTCATGGCTGGCTCCGATACCAAATTTGTTGGAGAAAAAGTACAGAGAAATATGAAAATAATAAAAAAGATAAGAAAAACTGCGATTGCGTTTAATTTCAGATTAATTGGAAGTACTAAAATAACAAAATATGCCCACATGATATATAGGCTAAGAGATAAACAACTAATCCTAAAATATAGGTCTTGTAACCCACTATGACACTTAATCAGCAACACTAATGAAACTTGAGTAAATATAGGAAACTACTTAACAAAGACCCAAAGACTAGTTCTGCTAAACTACCCATGTCCCAATTCAGTCAATCGTTTTGAATCACTCTTTAACAGTTATGTCATATGATAGATCGAGGTATATCTAAGTTAAGTTAGTCAAGTAGAAGAATATTTTTAAGATTGTCAGTAATTCGGAGACGAAATTAGTAATTTGCATCAAATTTTATTATAAATACTTTATCTATATGGATACTCACTAATTATAATTTCTTAATTTTTTCGATACGTTTCTCCATTGTGTTTCGACTTTTTCATGACCTCAAATTCTTAATGTTATGTCTTCCACCTTCTCCATAATCTTTATGTACTTTTCATAGATAATGTCATGTTATAATAATCTTTTGTATGTCTTTTATGAACAACATAAAAATAAAGGTACAAGAGCTTACATTCTATGTACTTGAATATATTTGTCTCCTATGTTATCTCTCTATTGCTTCGTAGTATTTTGTCTCATATTACTTTCATTTTATGTCTTTTACCTTTTTCATGATTTTTTCCTTATATTTTTCATAATTAATGTCATATTATGATAACTTTTTCTATGTCTCTATGAACACTACAAATAAAGATATAACAATTAAAAAGTAAAAAAAATAAAAAAGCTCTCTTCTTTCATTTTTATTTTTATTCTCTTCATCTTTTAATATGTTATTTTTATACTCAATTTAGAGATTTTTTTTCAGTTTTACAAAATCATCAAAAATAAATAATTTATTATGAAAAATTTATATAATCTCCTTTATCTCCTCATTATTTTTCATCATTATGTTCCTTCTTCTTCATGACCTTAAATTTTTAATGCTATAAAATATCCCCACCTTCTTCATGATCTTTCGCTTTCATTATCATGATTAATTAATGTCATATTANATACTTGATCCAAATCTAATGATGATGAAATTACGCTTTACTTCTTCTGTGGTCAAATAAAATTAATTTTTGATTATGAATTTGACATCAAATTTTAAAAAATTTAAAATAAAATTTATGTATTTTAAAATTATTAATAAAAGTATTACAAGTCAGAATAATTAATAATTCAAATTTTTAAAAGGTATATAAGAAATTATAATTATAAAAAAAATTATCTGAATCTTGAAATTTCAAAAGGTGTAACATTAATTGATCGGTGGAATTCCTCCATCCTAACTTAGGGATTCAAGACAAAAATAAATAGTAGCCTGTTTTTTACCTATACCATTAAACCCTATTAACTCAATAGTGTTCAGTTTTCAAGATACATTTATTAAATAAGGACAGTTTAGCAAAAGTAAACTACATAGTATTATATTTTTTAATTTCATAATCAATGTGATCCTTGCTAAGATAACACTTATTTTGAAATTATGTATCATCGTTATAACTGTAATTTAACGCACTAATAACAATGTTCATGCTAGTTATGATGATGATTACAAAATACATCACATTATATCATATTTCAAATTTTACTTATGAAATTACACTGTATATATTAATGTTCATGCTAATTATGATGATGATTACAAAACACATCACATTATATCATATTTCAAATTTTACTTATGAAATTACATTGTATATATTATTGTTATTATATTTTGCATTGTTTCAGATTGGTGACTTGATAGCATAATTTACAACAAGAGTCAACAGGTAGGCCAATGTGGTTAAGATAGAGAGTTTATTATGGTGAAGTACTTTGTTGTACATAGATTGCACAACATTAAGACTAGTTATTTTCTAAGACTATAAATTAGAATCGTATTTAGAATTTAGAAAGGATGAGCGTATTAATATGAAAAAGTGGATTTAATATATACATTTGATAGTTTGACCCTTAAGATCTTACCGCTTGAACTTGTTAAACATTTAAAATTATAGGTTCAAAATTAATTCTTATTGATTCAAAAAGTGATTTTCATGTCAAAGATATTGAGATTGGTTGAACTCGTTGATTGTATGATATATCATCGAGTACTAATAGTTTTTATTTACACATTTGGTTTGATTAAATAGAAAACTTACATTGCTAAAATAGTTAGGAATTTTCAACATGACAAACTTGTAAAATTTTGAAAGGTTAAAATTAAAAAATTATTGATTAGAACGCAAAAAGTGTTACCAATAACCATTTAAAAAGGTGTTATCAAATTTTATGACGAAAAAGACAAGATAGATATAAGATTTGAATTTTCATCCTTACTTAGAGAGGTGCATTCAATCATCACTGCAGTATATGATACTTTGAGTGTGGGTTGACACATCTATATTTAAGTGTTTTTTACTCCCTCTTTTCAACAATACTTGTCCTTTGTTGATTTTGCACACTTATTAATAAACTATAAATAGCTTGAAAAGTATATTACCCTTTGAATATAATGAATACAATGTCTTGAAAATGTAATAGAAGAATGATTATAATTAATGATCAGAGTAAATTAGGATTTATGTAAAATTATTCATAGATTTCAAGTTTAGGGGTGTTTACAACACTTCTCTGGACTTTTTATTATGAGTCTCATGCTCCTACAAGAGTTTGAGATTACTTGTTATTGTTGGAGAAAAAGTACAGAGAAATTTGGAAATTATAAAAAAAAAAAAAGGAAAACTGCGACTGCATTTAATTTCAGATTAATTGGAAGTACTAAAATAACAAAATATGCCCACATGATAGATAGGCTAAGAGATAAACAACTAATCCTAAAATATAGATCATGTAACCCACTCTGACACTTAATCAGCAACACTAATGAAACTTGAGTAAATATAGGAAACTACTTAACAAAGACCCAAAGACTAGTTCTACTAAACTACCCATGTCCTAATTTAGTCAATCGTTTTGAATCACTCTTTAACATTCC
Organism: Solanum stenotomum; assembly: GCF_019186545.1. NCBI lineage: Eukaryota > Viridiplantae > Streptophyta > Magnoliopsida > Solanales > Solanaceae > Solanum > Solanum stenotomum. The sequence continues at coordinate 148,110 of NW_026021380.1, read as the reverse complement.
CTCTTGATTCAAAACTACAGACACCAAACAATCCTCTGAAATAGCATAATTTCTCCTTCGATAAAGCCTTTGTCAATACATCAGCCAACTGCTCTTGTGTGCTGCAATATTCCAATAATATTTCCTCATTTGCTACCAAATCACAGATAAAATGATAACGAATATCAATATGCTTTGTCCTGCTGTGGAATGTTGGGTTCTTTGTCATGGAGATAGTTGCTTTATTGTCGCAAAATATCTTTGTTGCTCCTATTGAAGATCAACTAACACTCTCTTTAGCCAGACGACTTGACAAGCTGCTAAAGTTGTTGCAATGTACTCAGCTTCTGAAGTTGGCAATGATGTTGTAGCTTGCTTCTTTGAACTCCAAGTCACCACACTTGAATCTAGAGTGAAAACATTCGCCGAAACGCTCAGTCTATCATCCAATGAACTTGCCCAATCACTATCTGTGTACCCGCATAAACTGAAATTATCAATTTTGGAATACCAAATACCAAAGTCCAAAGTTCTAGCAATGCACGACTCTATTTGTTGTCCCATAGTGTACCTTTGAAGGTTGTTGCATAAACCTAGAAATAATACCAACGTGATATGCAATATCGGGTCTAGTATGCATCAAATATATTAGACCTCCAACCAAGCTTCTGAACCTCTTTGCATTTGTCAATTCTTCTTCATTTACCTGCTGCAATTTCTCACTGATATTCATTGGAGTAGTCGTAGGCCTGCAATTAAGCATGCCAAATTTATTAAGTAGGTCTCTAGCATATTTCCTTTGTGAAAGAAATATTCCCTCTTAAATTTGATGAACTTGAAGGCCAAGAAAGTAATGTATTAAACCAATATATGACATCTCAAACTCATTCAAATTTGAGACTTAAACTCTTCCAGAAGAGAACGTGAAGAACTAGTGTAAATGATATCATCAACATAAAGACATACAATAATGAAATCATTACATTCATTCTTCACATATGAGGTAGGTTTATTCTCACTTCTTATGTATCCATTATTGTGGAAGTATCCATCAATCTTGCTATACCACGCTCGAGGAGCTTGCTTCAAGCCATACAACATCTTTTTCAGCTTGTACACCTTTGTTTCATCATCTTCCTTTGTGAAACCTTCAGGTTGTCTGACATAGACTTCTTCTTATAGGTCTCCATTGAGGAATGTTGACTTGACATCAAATTGTTAAACTGCCCATTGCAACTGTACGTGCAGCCAATACTAGAACCAACCTCACTGTCTCAAATCGAGCTACTAGAGAAAATGTTTCTTCAAAATCAACACCATATTGTTGTGCATACCCTTTTTCCACAAGACGAGCTTTGTGCTTTTGTAAGCTACCATCAGCTGCAAACTTTGTTTTGAACACCCACTTCAATTCAATTGCATTTTGTCCATTTGGTAACTTCATCATTTCCCACGTTCCATTCTTTTCGATGGATTTCATTTCTTCCACCATTGCTTTCTTCCATTCTTCTTTTCCAGCAATTTCTTCATAATTCATTGGATCTGAAACAATAAGAGCAAAATGACAAGACGTATAAAGGTTATTAACATACTTGGGATTTGGATTTTTAAGCCGTGTTGATCTTCTTAATGGAATAATCTCATCTGAAGACTCTTCATGAGTTGCTGCAATTGGCGAGCTTTGTGACACCACAGAACAACCTGAAAGTGTACTTGAATAAGTTGGCTCTTTTCCTTCAACTTCAGTGATTCCAAGAGGCATAAGAGTCTCTTGTCGCACCAGTTTTTCACTTCAATCCCAACTTGCATTTTCATTAAATATTAGATCTCTTCTAACTGAGATCTTGCCATTAAAAGGGTTATACAATCTATATGCTTTGGAGTGAGTACAATAGCCAACAAAAATGCATTTTTCAGATTTTTCATCAAGCTTTTGATGAGCTTGTGAACTTACCAAAGCATAAGCAACACACCCAAAAACTCGTAAATGACTTACATTTGATTTCCTACAATGCCAAGCTTCATAAGGAGTTTTATTCATAACAATTTTTGTAGGTGAAAGATTCAGCAAGTAAACAGATGCTGCCACAGATTCTGCCCAGAACTGATTTGCGAGTTCCTTTGCTTGCAACATGCTCTTTGCCATCTCCACCACAGTTCGGTTCTTCCGTTCAGCAACACCATTTTGCTCAAGGGTATAAAGAGTTGTTAACTCCCTATGGATGTCATTTTTTTCACAAAACAAATTGAATTCGTTGGACACGAACTCTCCTCCTCTATATGTGCAAAGAACAGTGATATTGCATCTACTTTGGTTCTCTACCAAAGCTTTAAACACCTGAAACTTTTCAAAAGTTTCTGACTTGTTTTTCAGAAAATACACCCAACTCATGCGACTATAATCGTCAGTAAACAACAAGAAATAACGACTTCCACCTAAGGACTTAGTCTGCATAGGACCACATAAGTCAGCATGTATTAATTCTAAACATTTAGAAGCTCTCCATGTCTTTCCAACAGGAAAAGATTTCCTAGTTTGTTTCCCATAAATGCACCATTCACATAAATCAGGAGAACTAATTTTTGGTAATCCAAGAACCATACCTTTATCACCTAGCAATTTAAGGCCGTTTATGTTGAGATGACCGTACCTCAAATGCCACAACTTTGAGTCATCCTTTGCACTTGCAGTAAGGGCAAAAATTTCCATAGCAAAAACATCTAGCGGAAACATCTTGTTTGGCGTCATGGTGATATGAACCTTTTTGCCAGACTTCTTACTTGTAATGACCTAAGCATCATCATCAAACCAAAGAGAATATCCATTAGTCATTAGTTGCCCAACACTCAACAAATTATATCCTAAATCGGGTACAAATTGAACATTATCTATCATGTTTACTTTGTCTTGATTAGTGTCAATGCTCACCATGCCTTTTCTTTCAACCAGTAACTCTTTTATATTGCCAAGCTGCTCTTTTTTATTTTGCTTCTCGTCAAGCTCATGGAACAAAGATTTGACACCTGTCATATGATTTGAACAACCACTGTCTACAAACCATAGATCACTTGGCTTATGATCTGTATCAGTGCAAGCCATAAAATGATAATTCTCTTCCTCGTTTTCTGTTGCTGCAAAATTTAATTTTTGATCTTTATACCAACAACCAGCCCTTATATATTCGTAACACTGATAGTGATGACATTAAATGCTTTTTTTTGTGTTACCTTGCTCATTGGACTGCACGTGTCCATCATTTCTTCCTCTGCCCCTTCCATAACCACGACCTCGACCACCGCGAAAACCTCATCTTCCTCGACCTCTGCTTGTTGGACCATTATTTTCTCAATATTTGGTGGCTGAATCTTTAACTTGGAATGCCTTCTCTTCATTCTTTTTTGTGGATCGATTAATTCTCGCCTCATGAGCTTGAAGAGATCCCATCAGTTCATCAAAGGAAAAGACGGATAGATCCTTGGATTCTTCTATCGCAACAACTACATGATCAAATTTTGGAGTTAGGCTTCGCAATACCTTTTCCACAATGGTCTGATCAGTTACATTCTCTCCGTAGGATCGCATTTGACTGACAATTGTCATTGCTCTTGACGAAAAATCAGCAATAGATTCTCCATTTTTCATCATCAAGGTTTCAAAATCACGCCGAAGTGATTACAGTCTCACCACAATGACCTTTGAATCGTCTTGAAACTCTTTCTGGAGAATCGTCCAGGCTTGTTTAGATGTGGTTGTTGTTGCTATCCGTGAAAAGACACTATCATGAACAACATGTTGAATAAAAACCAACGCTTTAGCATCTTTTTGCTTGTTGCTTCACAGTTTGTTTCCTTCGTCGGGATCTGCAAATCCATATTCTACCAAGTCCCAAAGATCTTGAGATTTGAGTATAGTTTTCATACGGATACTCCAAAATTCGTAGCTTTCTCCCTTGAAGACAGGAATGAGTGGTTGTGCCACACTCAATGCACTATTGCTACTTGCTACTTGCCATGGCTGGCTCTGATGCCAAATTTGTTGGAGAAAAAGTACAGAGAAATCTGAAAATAATAAAAAAGAGAAGGAAAACTGCGACTACATTTAATTTCAGATTAATTGGAAGTACTAAAATAACAAAATATGCCCACATGATATATAGGCTAAGAGATAAACAACTAATCCTAAAATATAGGTCTTGTAACCCACTGTGACACTTAATCAGCAATACTAATGAAACTTGAGAAAATATAGGAAATTACTTAACAAAGATCCAAAGACTAGTTCTACTAAACTACCCATGTCTCAATTCAGTCAATCGTTTTGAATCACTCTTTAACAGTTATGCCATATGCCAGATCGAGGTATATCTAAGTTAGGTTAGTCAAGTAGAGGAATATTTTTAAGATTGTCAGTAATTCGAAGACGAAATTAATAATTTGCATCAAATTTTATTATAAATGCTTTATCTATATGGATACTCACTAATTATAATTTCTTAATTTTTTCGATACGTTTCTCCATTGTGTTTCGACTTTTTCATGACCTCAAATTCTTAATGTTATGTTTTCCACCTTCTCCATAATCTTTATGTACTTTTCATAAATAATGTCATGTTATAATAATCTTTTGTATGTCTTTTATGAACAACATAAAAATAAAGGTACAAGAGCTTACATTCTATGTACTTGAATATATTTGTCTCCTATGTTATCTCTCTATTGCTTCGTAGTATTTTGTCTCATATTACTTTCATTTTATGTCTTTTACCTTTTTCATGATTTTTTCCTTATATTTTTCATAATTAATGTCATATTATGATAACTTTTTCTATGTCTCTATGAACACTACAAATAAAGATATAACAATTAAAAAGTAAAAAAAATAAAAAAGCTCTCTTCTTTCATTTTTATTTTTATTCTCTTCATCTTTTAATATGTTATTTTTATACTCAATTTAGAGATTTTTTTTCAGTTTTACAAAATCATCAAAAATAAATAATTTATTATGAAAAATTTATATAATCTCCTTTATCTCCTCATTATTTTTCATCATTATGTTCCTTCTTCTTCATGACCTTAAATTTTTAATGCTATAAAATATCCCCACCTTCTTCATGATCTTTCGCTTTCATTATCATGATTAATTAATGTCATATTATGTTAACCTTTTATATATTTTTATAAAAAAATATGTATATAAATAGAGGATTACAAATGTATATCGTTTTTCTCTGCACTTTAAATTATATCATGTAAAAGAATTAGAAAAAAATATTTAATTTTTTTATATTGCTTCCATCTTATATTGCTTTTATTTTATAATATGTTTAAACTTTTCAACCCTACTCGTTATTTATCGTCATTGAAATGAAATTGAACAAAATAAAAAAATAAAAAATGATGACGATGTATTGTGATTTAGTGTTTTTTTTAATTATTTTGGTCAAATGATGGGTCTCATTTTATTTTTTCTTCATATATAGTTGAGTGATGGTGGACTTGATTGTGTAGTAAAAAAGAAAACTTAAATGGAAATGAACCAATAACAAAAATGAAGGGTCAATTTGAAGATTACAAAGTGTATTAGGAATAAAAAATTATTAATAGAAGATTCAAATAAAATAAAAGTGCTTATAAATTTTTTAAAAAATTGTAAATTGAGAGTGATAAAATTATACAATAATAATCACACCTCGATTCTATATAAATTATTATTTGTTCATGAATTATCTTCAAAAAGTGCCAAAATTTAAGAACTGATCCATACCAATTTTGGGATGAAATTTTACTTTCACCTCACTCACATAAATCTTTAATCTTTTTCTAAATAAATAGATGTCCAAATACAATTACAATATCCACAAATTATTTTTCTAACAAACTTCAAAAACTTTTTTTTCTTTAATTAAATCTATAACCAAACGCTAACTTAATAATCAAATTATAATTTTATCTATTTTAGCTTATAAATTATGTCTATTATTACTTGTCCATTATACTAAAAATAAATATTCAATCATATTTATCTAGATAATAAATAGTGAACAATTATTATAGACGAAGAACATTTCTTACATTTTGTGTTTAGCATAGTAAAACACATATATAAGTCAAAAAAAACTTTAATAAAATGGTCAAACTTATCCAAATGATCAAATATCATCAATAAATACAAACCAATTTATATTATATTATAATAAGATAGATAAATTAACTTCATTTTCTTTTTTACTTTTTTGCCCCTTTTTTAACTTTTTATGGAAAAAATACATAATTGGAGGGAAGTATATAATTATAATAAAGATAAGTATTAGCCCGCCAACAAAAGAAGCCAAATCCACCAATTCCACTATCCCAATACACTAAACTTTACTTTCCCTCATATACAAACAAAAATGCCCACTACATTCTAGTGAGAGAAAATAAATATATATATATATATAGAGAGAGAGAGAGAAAACACAAAAGCATCAAAAACCATTTGTTGCTTCACAGCTCACCCCTTAGTATTAATTAAAAATGACTAATCTTACTATTCAATTTAATTGTCTTAGTTTAAGTCTACATTAAACTGTATATTTTTTGGAATTTTATAATTTTAAATTAAAAATATGTATCTCCTCTTTAGTTGTTATACCTTTCTTTTTTAAAAGTCAAATGATATGTATTTTGATTAACATTTTAAGATGTATTTTTTTATTATATTGATATAAAAAAACATGCAATTTATAGTATTTTATGTATTGTTTTTGAATATATAATTTTTTTAAAAAATATCAAATTAATTTAATTTAACTTTGAAAATTAGTTAAATTGGCTCTTGAAAAACATAATATGACAACTAAATATTACGTTTTTCGAAAGTCAATTTGCCTAATTTTTAAAGCTAAATTAGATTAAATTAATTTGATATTTTAAAAATAAATTTTAGATATTCAAAAACTATACATAAGGTACTACAAATTGCAACATTTTTCATATTGATATAATGAAAAAATACATCTTAAAATGTTATTCAAAATTCATATCATTTGATTCTCAAAAATAACAAACTATAACAACTAAAAAAAAACAGAGAAAATTTTAAAATATTCTTTAATTTTTTTTAAAAAACATAACTTTTTCTTTAAAACCTAATCAAACATCTAAAACTTGACTCTCGAAAATCGAAACGTGACTGTTAATCACTTTGGCTTCCCAAAAATTTGTCATAATTAACAAAATAACCCAAAACATAAGCCCAAAGAGATAGAATAATAAAAATTATTCCAAAAAAATCCTCCATATTCTTCTGCCCTTTCTTCCCCACCCACCCCCTACGCCTCTTGTTATGTGCTGTTCTCTGTCTGGTTTCTGAAGACGACTCGTAAAATCATCTAAAAAATTCCCATAATCAGATCTAACAAAAATGGTTCCTATTACGGCGTCGTTTTCTTCTGATTCTTCATCATCATCCATGGATCTACTCATGTAAATTCCAATAATATATTCACCAATTTTTCCGGTAGATTATTCCTAATGGATTTGGATGAATTCCGGTTGATTCTATCGGAATCAAAGGTAGATGTATGGACGATGATTGATGCGGCGATTTCTGTTGCTGCAGTTGACTGTGCCGATGAAATGAAACGTCGACGTGATGGAATCGTTGAAAAATTGTACTCCACGCGCTCCCGGAGCTCAGATGACGTTGGTAATGGTCAGCATAGGTTAGATAACGGTACTAGAAATGTGGAGATGATGATGAATAAGAGTCCGTTAACACCGGAGTCGAATCAACGGGAGAAGGAGAATAGTAATGAGAAGAATGAGGAAGAGGAAGATGCAGATCCGTATGGAGGATTGTTTGATGATGATGATGAACAAACTCAAATTCTTACAATCAAACAACAGCTTGAAAATCCACAACTGGTAGTTTATTTATTTATTATTATTATTTTGCTTTATGTTTGAATTGATTGATGATTGATTTTATTTAACTTTTGAATTAGTCGGATGAGGATGTGGTTGACTTGCTTCAAACTTTAGCAGATATGGATATTACATTCCAAGCTCTTCAGGTGAGTTTTTTGTTTGGTTTTGTATTGATTTATTGTTGTTTGTTCCATTAAGTTAGTGTTTGGATTGAAATTATTTGTTAGGACACTGATATTGGAAGGCATGTGAATCAATTGAGGAAGCATCCATCAAGTGAAGTTAGGAGATTGGTGAAGATGCTTGTGAGGTTTGATTTTTTCATGAAGTTTGTTGTGATTTTCTTGGAATGAAGTAGTTGAAGAGTAGTTACAGCTGCAAGTTTATGTGATCTCCTTTTTTTTGGGCGAGAAGTTTGTGTTTGATTTTATTTTTTCTCTCTTTTGTGCCAGAAAATGGAAAGGAACTGTTGATGATTGGGTTAGGCTCAACCCGCCTGAGCAACATGAGTCTGCAAATCTTATTGGTAATGTTATCCACACGAACCAATTGAGTCTCTACTTTGTGTTTTTTGTCTCACCAAAACACACAATAGATAGATGATGAAGATACTGACGTGTTAGTTTTGTTATGGTAATGGGGGCAGCTGCTGATGATGACTCGCCCCAACAGAGTGTACGGAGGAGTCAACAGAATGGTAATCATCAGGTAATTTTAAGGAATTTACTTGTGTCTAGTAGTCTGTTTTCTTGGTTGTACAAGAAAAGCGCATGGAGGGCAGATTGAAAGAAAGAGTGTATGGTCGGAGGACCATTCGTTGTGGATTCTAAGTTTGATATTCTGTATTAACTTCTTTGTTTTTCTTTTTGAATTTTACAGGTTCCTGATTTCGCATACTCACCGAATCCTCGAAGTGAGTATCAAACTGGAATCTGATTCTAACATGTCATTTTGATCCTTTTGCCTAATACATACTCTAGTATGCATTTATCGTCTTTGACCAATCATTTTCCTTTTAGATGGGAGTTCGAGCTCAGACAGGAATAATTCAGAATCAGAGTACAAGCCTAAACCAGTTCCCCAACGGAATGTAACCCCTACTAGACCACTGCAGTCTGCTCCTAAACCTGCTTCGGCTCCTCCCCCAAGTGTATAAAGCTCAACTCTTGTATACTTGCATGGTTTAGTACGACATTCGCTCTTGCTAGTTAAAGAAAGTATGTCAATTAATAATGAGATGAATGGGTTTCCTGCTCAAGGTAGAGTATAGTGACTTGAAGCTCTTTCAGTATTTGACTAAAGTTAGGTTGGTATAGTTTAGCTCAACTACTTCCCAAATAATAATGGTAGCAGGTCGGCAGGTCCAATATGTATACAGTTGACTACTATTGCATCATTCATATTCACATGAATCTTTTTCCATATTAGAGATCGTGTTTAAGTTGTAATTGCTGCAGTATCTATTCCTCAATCATCCACTCATATGATCCCATATAACTAACTTGGTTCTTGAATGGGTGATTTTTAGTTGTGTCTGTAGCCTGTAGGTGCTAATTATTAGCTTCAGTAACTTGCCTAATATAGAAATACAATTCATCCAATTTAGTTAATTGCTGGTGAGGTGCACAACAACATATAATTATATGTCGTGCACCAGACAGTCTGATGGGAGTGAAGTTTTGTAAATATGGAACTGATGTCTGTTCCGGGTATTTGCAGAGACCTCTTCCGAGGGAATCAGCTATAGATATTGAGAGGCTGAATTCAGCAAGGAGGCGGCTTCAGGAGAATTACCAAGAAGCTCAAAATGGTGTGGTTTTGGATTTGTATTATTAGCAATAGCAAAAGTAGAGTTTGTTGCTCTAGTTGGATGGATTTTATTGACTGTTGATGTATTGTTTTTGCTTTTGTGAAGCTAAAAAGCAAAGGACAATACAGGTGATGGATATTCATGAGATTCCAAAACCAAAGAACGGCTTCATTGCCAAGAATAAAGGCGGCTTTCAGGGCAGGCATCATCGTTGATTTTTTCAGAAAAAAAGCCCCCCCGTCTGTATGTACAATAGTACTGCTCCTCAGCTTTAAAGTTCAAAACTCTGCATCTTTTGTGATAACAGGGATTTTACCCAAACGGTTCATCCCTGTTACTTCTACCTTTTTCTTTCCAATCAAAAACAATTTAGTCCTTCTATACTTTTTTTGGTTAACTAATCTATAGCTTTTGTTGGAACGTTATTTGCACTTGGATTTTAAAATTTTCCTCTTAACTGGTTTTGAAAATTATCATTTGTCATGTTTGTTACTTATAGTATTTTTTAACTTAATTTTTAAATATATAAATTTCATTTTAAACTTGTATATATTTCAGTTTTGAATTCAACTGTTACCTGAGTCTGTACTACCTGACACCTTTCTTTCATCTAGGTGTCATTTTCACATTAGGCAAAATATTTGTTTGATATATTAATTTTACAGACAAGCTAAATACGTCAAATACAGAAGTTACTGTGTTGTCTTAAAATAAAAAGGATGGCAATTTATTTTAGTTTTTCTAATTTCAAATACCACTTTTTATTTCAAAGAAATGACTACTTTATTACAATATTTGCTCTTAATATTAGGAATGGCATTGGGGCGGTGTGGTTTTAAGGCTACGCGGGGTGGGTCAATCTCTAGGCGGGGGTGGGGTGGAGTAGGTCAAAGCCTTGATTTTTTGGTCTCCTTCAATATTGCTTTAGATGGTTGCACAATTTTTTTTTACTTTTTAAAATTGGGATTTAGTTTGAGTTTATTTTTAATCATTGGTTAAACTTTTGTTAATGGTAATTTTTTTTTTAATCAAAACGTTCAAATCTGTCCAGGTTCATTTTCTACAAGATGAGTTCTAGGCTACTTTACCCTAAATCCTGTATGAAGGGTAATATATTCCCTTGAAGAGGCATTTTGAATATTCCACGAATTCATGAAATATTTATAAAGAGATTGAATCAAAATCATCATAATTTGAGAAATACACCACTTTTGTCCCTTGAATCATGGAGAAATCTTAAGAGAGAAGAATCAAGGGAGAAATATAATTGTACCATTCCTTTATCAATAAAATATATGTTTCTTTAGATTTTATTTATGGTTGATTTATTCTATATATTTGAAATTTGTTGCAAATAAATTGGCATGTCCGATGGGATCAAATTTGCCCTTCATCTCTTCTCTCACAAATTAGATCTGCAAATTTGAAGTCACAAAATTGTAAAGATGGAAACTCTGTTTCTATGGATACTTCGAGCATCGTCTTCAAGTTGTATCAAGTCTACATTCCGACAAGCCTTGAAGCAGGGAGTATTTATAGACATCGAAATTTTGTAGGACTCTACAAGATGAATTCTATATCAGTTGGGGTCCAAGTTGGGGTTCTTGGAGGCTACTTTAACTTAAACTCTAACTCATGCCTATATAAATGTTATTTATTCCTTTGAAGAGGCATCTCGAATATTTCACAAATTTATGGAATATTCATAAATAGATCAAATCCAAATCATCCTAATTCAATAAATATGCCACTAACGACTCTAGAACCATGAAAAAAAAATCTTAAGAGAGAATCAATAGATGAATAGAATTATACCCGTATTGATTTATCAATAAAATATGCATGTTTCTTCATATTTTATTTATGATTGAGTTATTTTATATATTTAAAATTTATTACAAACAATATCATAACTTAACTCGCTACATTCCGAATCTTGGTACCTATTATTTGGACTCTTGACCTTACTCGTCAAAGCCTCAATTTTTTAATACCCTACTCTTAGCTTAGAGGACCCCTTAACCTACTTCGCGCTCCTATCTCTGCTTTTATAGACTATGTAAACTTCTTACTAAAAACTTATTATTAAATTGTCTCAGAAAGTCTATATTAAAAAAAATATTAAATATAGAGAAGAAATAAATGTTCATCAAGTCTCATTTCAAATTTAGTCTCAATTAAATCCAAAAAATAATAGATAAAAATATATATCTTTTATTCATCCTAATTGAAAACCTATATATATATACACGAGATTAGACATAAATTTTATTGTTGGACATCAAAGCATTAATGAATGGATATTTGAAAATTATGAAGAAAGTATTAACATACTTAAAAATAACAAAAGAATATATTCTCACTTATAGACAATTTAATCATCTTGATGTGATTAGATATTGAAATTCAAATTATGTTGACCGCGTGAATACAAGAAAATTCATATTTGATTATTTTTTCTATTAGTTCAAAAGGCAATATTATGAAAGAGTGTGGAACAGTCTAGTAATTGTATTCATTATGATAATTGAGTTTATGACATGCTTTGAGGTCATGGTTCAAACTAATTAGCTATCAAACATTATTTCAACACTTGAACTAGTCGACTATCATATCATATCATATATATATATATATATAAAAGAGAACCTTAGGCCCGCTTACGTTGCGCCACCACAAATCAGAATTCACTTTTAATTTTTTTAATTTCAAAACTAGCCTTTCTCTTTCATGAAAAGTTGTGACATTTATGAAAAATTGCGATTTTTATGAAGAGTTACGACTTTAATAAAGAGTTACGACTTTTATGAAAAGTTGTGACCTTTCCGAAGGGTTGCAACTTTTACAAATGGCTTAAGTCATACGCAGCCCCTTAAAGTTGTTCGCATAATTCACTTAAACACTTTAACTAAGACTAGTACCTATTGAACACCTCTACTTATTCGGATTTGAACCTTTTAAACACTTTTTTGACAATCAGCTAAAAGATATAAATGTGTGTAATACACTTGCACTGACATGGCAAATTGACAAATCAGTGACGTACATGTGGCGTTTTGAGGAAAAAAAAAAAGAAGAAATAAAGGAAAAGAAAGTTGCAGTGGAATCAACTACAAAACTAATGATGAACAACAAATTCATCTCATGTCTATGGAGTGGAGACATCAACTTATCTCTGAGCAATCAAATGATTTAACTTATTGATGATCAGTAGGGAAAGATTCACAATTCAAATGATTTAACTTATCGATGGAAATTCTTGATTTCAAAATGCCATTCCGTCCGGCCACCATTGTCGTCGTCTCCTTCCAACCCTTTTAATTCAACGATTTTATTTTTCAGATCTAATTTTTCTAAAAGTTGAAAATAGCAAATTACATATATATAAAAATTAATCAATACATGAACCACCTATAATTTTTTAGATACCAATGAAATCATTGACTACATAATCATCTAAGCAAAGCATGGAGAAGGTAGAAGGAGAGGTGATTTCTTTTCTTTTTTTTAGATCTGATTTTTTGAGTACAAATTTAAACTTTTAAAGAAGAAAACAAAGAAAGGAACTTTTCCGATGAATAAGATTGGCGATGGGGGTGGCAACATCGGCGGCAGCTATGGAAAAGGTGGTGGTGTTGAAGAAGTTATGACTAATGAAGAAGGAAGAAGAAAGAGAATAATAAAAAAAAACACTAAAAGTACCCTTCTGACGCGCTAAATGTAGGTGATTTGCACCTTCCTTGCCACGTCAGCAAAAAGTGTTCAATAGGTACTTGTTTTGAATAATAAAAGTGTTTAATAGGTACTAGTCTTAGTTAAAGTGTCTAAGTGAATTATGCGGACAACTTTAAGGGGTTACGTATGACTTAAGCCTTTACAAATAGTTGTAACCTTTCTGATAATGCACAATAAACATTCCTCTCATTTTAAAACAACAAAAATTCTGAACCTACTCTTCTTCTTCTTCTTCTTCTTCACAATTAAATATTTGTGTGCTTTGCTCCTGTTGAGTGGCTCACTGACACCATTGCTTATGTTACAGATCCTGGTATGTATTTTTACAATTATTAATTTATGCTTATGTTATTAAGGATAAATGATAAGATGTAATAATTTTCATTTTCCTTTACATTATTAATGTTTGTTACTACGTAATCTTGTATGTAAGACAATATAATGTTTTAGTTTTAATGACTGGTAGGTTTTAAGTATTATTTTATAAATTCCATGATATTAAATTTCTGCACGAAGCACAGATAATTTTGCTAGTACAATCATATAGCTAAAAATTTATTGTGGTAATTCGTAGAAGTCTTTCTTTTTTCTAAAAACGATAATTATCCGAATGGTGCTATGCATATGAAATTGAAATACTTTGCGTTAGAAGAAAAAAAAAATCATAAAAATTAAGGGGTTGTTTGGTAGGGATATTAGGAAAAATAATCCATATATTATGTATAGTATTATTTAGTACTATGTTTGATAGGATATTTGGGTCTATGTATAACTAATCCATGAATTAGTTATACACCCTACATAATATTATAGGATGTATTACTAATACGTTCCATTTGGTGGTATTAGTAATACATAGGATTTAATACAATGAAATCAATCTATGTAAAGACAAAAATATCTTTCAAATCATTTTATTTATTTTCTTGATTTTATGTTTTATATTTGTATTGGTAAACTTATTTAAATAAATTAGCTTACAATTTTATTATTTAGAGAGTTGTTTGTTACTAAATAAATCCAATACAATATTTTGTTACTAAATAAATCCAATACAAATCAATACAATATTTAATATGTGAGTTGTTTGTTGATTGAAAAAGCAAATATATCACTACATGACGTTTGTGATCTTAATTGTATATATTATTTGTTGATTATATATATATATATATATATATTATAGTTGTAGGATTTACTTTCTAGCCCCAATAAATGTAGTGACTTGTGTAGTCGAAAGATTGTCATAGGAACATAAAGTTCCAGCACTTGCAAATATGTGAATCTAATAGTGGTATCACCATTATAAAACCTAACTAAACATAGAAAATAAAGAGTAGAAATCTCTCTTCTGAAAAAGTACTCTGATATACTAGCCTACTATAATCATATATCATAGATAATAAATAGCAAAATATTAGAGCAATGTGTGTGCTATTTGCTAACTACCTATCCTATAAATTGATGTAAAGAAGCCAGACCACATCAATGGTCTTCTCTTCTCAACCATCAGAGCTACACCCTCGTCTCAGGCGACTTCTCGCCTGACTTCTTTAAGCTACCCAATATACCATCAATCAACTTATCCTTAGTGTCCACAGATTGGTCAGTCACAAATGAATAAGTCTTATGCTTTCTCCCAGTGGGAGAGTTCTCCATTTGGTCAACTGATACTGATGTATCTAATTTTGAACAATCGGTTGAAGATTCTAACGTCCCATCAACATCCTTTCTACCGTACCATGAATCAAGAATCTGTAACAATGAGCTATCTTCATCCTTCATTTTTGACTTACCAGTGTCCAGTTTTGTGGATGATGAGGTGTCTTCATCGGAATCAGAGAAGTCACGATCCAATGGGGCTTCATAGTTTCCATGTGTTGGTTCACTTGATTCATCTTTGGCTTCTCCATCAGACCCCAGTTTCATTCTATTCTTGGAAGGGCCTGCCTTAGACACTGGACCTAGTTCCTCCCAACGGGAATCAAACTCGTTATCTTTCCCAGGCAAACTTGATGATTCGTTATCTAAATTGGTTCCAGTAACACTGAGATCACTTTCTTGATCAGACGGCTCATCTGTTTTTAGACCTGGACTTTTCGGGACTTTAGCAGAGGGAATAATATAAGTAGACTCTATTTTTATCCCAGGCATTATCTGAAGAAGATTACTTAACTTCGTGTAGCCAAGCTTATTTACATCCAGTAAATATCCATACTTTTCACGGAATAGAGATCTGAAAGAATTCATGTTGAATCCTTCTGGATATTGCTTTACAATGTCATCCACCAGCTCCTGACAGTCAGTAAGCACCTCATTTCTAGACTTACCAGAACAACTGCCCTGAATGACCGGTCGAGAAACTCCTGTGTGAGGGGGATTTTGGTGTATTTTCTCGCCATCAAGTTTTTGTGAGCTCTTCAAAGTAGATGTATCTCTCGTAATCCTAAACACAGAACTCAACCCATTCGAATTGGGAGAATTACTGTTGATTGAAGCTTTGACTGCTGGCTGAATGAGTTTGTAAGGGAAGGTTCGGGAAAGACATTCATCCACCCATTTCTTATCTGAGATTAGCAGGTCTACCAGACGAAGAGCATCACCTTCACTAAGAGAATTCAGAAACGAAGGACCTTCTTGTTGGAGATTCTGCGCCATCTTGGCCCTGAAGAAAACAACAGTAGCACAAGATCAGAATCCATTATAGAAAGATATAATGTGTCAAATTCAGAGAAATATTGTTTGAGACGAAGCATAAAAAGGAACACTAAGCCGATTCCCACAAGGAAACCACTTTCTGGTGGGAAGGTGGTAAAACATTAGAATTTAGAAATATCCAAGACACAGATGGAAATTATACTACACATTTGAACAAAACCACTCTACTTCAAATGCAAACAGAAGAAAGTGGGAAGAATATTTGGCACTGTAAAATCGATATCACAAATAAAATACATGGGAAAAAAGTTCAAAGAGGTGATTTGCCAAACATTTTGCATTGCTAATCCAACTTTGGGTTTCCAACATATAACTCTATGTTACTAATGCAAAATCAGCATAATGACTACACAGTTCAGTTTCTGGTTAGGGATGGCAACGGGGCAATGTGGATTTTACCTTATGCAGGGTGGTGCGGGTCCAACTTTATGGGAGCGTGTGGGGGGTTGATATGCAGTAAATCATTTGTCTTGTTATCCACTCAAGTATTACATCTACTTCCCACAATAAGGTTAGCAATCAGTCAATAATATGTAGTACTCTCAGTTACATTAAAAAAAAAAAGTTCACACTGTTTTCTGAACTTGAGCTCGAGCTTCAAGCTCAATTATGGCTGCTGTGATAGAGAACTAGATATTTGGGAGAGAGAATGGTAGCATAATATATAGTAATATACACACCGCTGATCTTCACTGATTAATTAGCTTATATAAAAAAAAGAAATTTAAAAATTAAAATATATTATGTGGGGCAGGTTGAAAACAAAAATTTTTGCTATGCAGAGGGGCATTGAGGACTGGAGTAGTTTCCCCGCAACCACACCACCCTACACTGTTTGCCATCCTATTTCTGGTATAAACACTGCATTACTAGTCCTGGTAACTTACTCAAGAATCAATGCATTTTTGCTGAATAAATAAGAAATCATGTATTACCAAATATATGAATTATCGATGTTCGCCTTCTCCCAAGAGAGTTACTTGTGTGATTCCCCAAGGAGTCAAAAGGTTTTTACGTCTTGCTCAAAAGCAATATTTCTCCTCTTATCCAGTCCTCCAAGGGGATAAACAAATCAGTTTTCAGGCTCAGGTTGGATTTATGTATGGGGAAACACATCCTAATATGAAGGATTCTTTCAAGTGGTCAAAGGGTTTTCAAGCACCATTTGATTGGATTAATGTATGGCGGCTACACATCTTAATGTGCGAGATTCTTTTCAAGCGGTTAAAAGGTTTGTAAGTGCCATTTGATTGGATATATTTATGGCAAGACAACCAAATGTGTGTGATTCTTTCCAAGCAGTTAAAAGATTTTCGCATCTTGCTCAAAAGCAGTAATTTCTCCTCTAATCCAGTCCTCTGGAGGAGAGAACGAGCCACGCATTTTCAGGCTTAGGTTGGATTTACGAATGGGGTTACACATCCTAGTAGACATTATACATTAACATGCCATTTAACTTTGCCTCAGCTGACATCTACGACCTTCAACTTTGGGGCACACAAGTAGGCCCTTAAACCTAAGTTGAACAACTAGACACACACATCCTACAAATCAGTTCAAGTGTATCTCACACGAATTGCCACATAGGACTTGAGTGTCTACTTGTTTAAATTTATACAAGTTTAAGTGTCTAACGTCTATGTATTATGCCCATCCTAATATGCAAGATTCATTTGTTTTAGCCAATCCCTATACTAATATTCTTGCATAACTACCTACCACACAACGTATATAATAATATCCAACAACTGGGTGTAGCCTTGGTCAATGAAGTGGTTGAGAACCATAAGGTCTCAAGTTCATTTCCCAGCTGAGACAAAACTACTAGGCGATCTCTTTCCATCTGTCCATACACTTGGTACCTGTTGGTGGGAGGTAGTAGGATGGAACTAGTTGAAGTGCACGCAAGCTTGCCCAAAGATCAAGGTTATTAAAAAAATACAACATCTGAGTTTTAGCCTCCACATTTTCACCAGGTAAAAGAAAAAGGACAAATTGAAACAAACAATTAACCAAATGATCATTCATTATGAAAGGAAAAATAAAAATGGTATTTTGTTGTCAGTTCAATGGTCAGTATTGGTAGAGTGGAGGAGTGAAACTGACGAAGAAGGTGATGAGGAGGTCTTGAAGGTAACAAGGACGTACCCCGGTGGTAATGGTGGAAATAGAAGAAACGATAGGAACAAAAGGAAGAAAAGGAAAAAGCAAAAGAGAAAAAAAGAAGAAGAAAAAGACCATGTAGAAATAATGAAGGTTTAGGATTAGACTAAACACAAATAATTGAGCGTTTAGGTGTAACATCCAATGAGAAAATTGGCAACTGTACATAGAGTGCTTCCAACAGTTTCTCTACTTTTCGTGCATTTTAAGAAGGTGAACTCAATTTCTTTGTCACGCCGCCTCTAAGGGTGTATTGTTTCCACTTTGGACAAGCATAGGGGGCCGCCTGTCTAGTTAAAGTGTGTAACATGACTTTTCCGGACAAGTTTACGGTGCCAACTTATGTATTTTCCCTAGAAGGAGAGAAATGCAACAGAACATACAAAGAGACCACAAAAGATATTGATTACCAATATATTACTACATCTCAAAAGAGGAAAGAAAGCAGGGAAATGCAACTTAACACATGGCCATACTAGGTAAAAGTTAAAACACACATTAACTTTTACCTTTCTCAAGAAGAAAGAACACGAAAAAAAACTTCCCTAACGTCTATGTCAAGGTGTTCATCATAACTCATTTAAGACCATATATTGCATTCAATTAGAAGGAAAAAGTGTTTTATCCTACACAAATGGACCAAACTTAAATGTTGTTGACATAGACAAACAGAGGCATTAACTGTGGCAAAGAAAAGAAGAAGGGAAAAGCTAGCAGAATTATGAAGTAAATTGAAGCCAGATAGACCATAAATACGAAGGCAGAAAGCCTGTTAGAAGGTGTACCTAGTTCTTGATTGCAAGATAAGCACTGAACCTTGGCTTGAAATTAAGAATGATCCCAGGTCTCTCCAAAAGGATTCCTTTGAAAATAATTCCTCTGCCTCAGGGCAAAGTTCTGTCTTCTTGAATTCTTCATGGGATTCTAAGCCTGTTTCTTCCAAGAGATTGGAACTTCTCCAAGATCTACACCAATTCTTAATATTGTTAAGAAGGTTGGACTGCTCGCTACGCTTATCCGTTGTATCCTCAGAATGCATAGAGGATAAATCTTCGGAACTGGTTTTATCACCAGAAGCAAAAGAAGGGGAGCCCTCCGACTGCTCAGAATGACTCTTTAATTCTACATCCTTTACAGCAGTTTTTGACTTTACATTTAATATCATTTCCCCAGAAACAGTCTCCTTGTTCCCAAACCACCTATTCCATAACCTTTTCAAAAAGCCCATTTCAGGTGCGGAACCATGCTGCTCTGCAGTCTGCAATTGACCCTCACTTGCTTCAACAACCACATTCTCAGGTGGGGGCTGGTGAACTTCTGTACATGCCTCCTGTGCTCTCCGCGGTCCCTGCAATTTTCTTAGGGATGTTTTCACTTTTCGTTCAAGGGATTGAGGTACATTCTTGCCCTCCATACAACTGCCTGTCTCACCATTCAATATAGGATTACCAGCAAATTCTGCCTCTCCATTAGTTTCAGGCTCTACACTTGTGCTTGAATTGTCACCCTGTTCAGGAACTTTAGGGTTGATGGTCCGCACCAAATATTTCCCATCACTTACGAACTGGAGTTTTAAAATATTTGGCATGGCCAAAAGAAAACGAGAGAACTTCTTATATCCGTACAAGTCTTTGTCTATATTCAAATTGCTTCTTGCTAATTCTGCGCGAAGTTCCGTAATACTAACTCCTTTGGGGTAAGAATTCAAAATATTGCGGATATGCCTCACTATTGACTTTGGAATGGGCCGACATTTCTGCTCTGAAACAGTTTCGGAAACTTCCTCAGAACGAAGATTTGTGGGTTGTTCAGTAACTGCAAAAGGGTCATCAAGAGGTGCTTTGTAATGCCCATACCAAGAACCATAGGGACCATCTGGTGGCTGGTTAAAATGCTTTCCTATAAGATTTTCACCCTTCAATAACGCATTCCATTGCCACATGATACTAGCTGCACTACAAAGAACGCTAGGAGTATTTTCTGGACTAGCTAGCAGAATGTTGTAGTTGTTCATTCTCAACCTGTGTAATATTCCAGCAAAATCCCTGTCACCTGAAATCAATAAAAGGTGTGCTGGCGGAGGATTTTGAGAAACCCAATACATCAGATCAACAAGGAGAGACCTGTCAGCACTGTTCTTTCCACCTGAAATTAACATAACAAAATGATCAGTAAAACAGTCACGACTACGGAAATGAAGATTAAATAACATGCTACTCATGAGCCTAACAACTCGTGAGTCTCATTTTAGAAATTCTTGTAGTTTACATTTTGAGGACAACATATGAATTTAAGAATTCAAATACAAAAGTAGTTAAAATTACATGGGGGCTAACGATAACAAGAACATAACTATTACACAAAACCAGTATCAGCCACATAAAATCCTCTAACCCCTTTTTTCTTATATGCCAAAATTTGTACTGAAACAGGTATATGGAGTTGATAATCAAGTGTCATACTCAGCTGAGGAAAACTTATCTAGGATTTTAGAACTGAATCGGTCAAACTCAGCGAAGATTACTAATACAATTATGTAAGTTTAAAACTTAATTAGTCATACAAACTCAGTTAAGATTACCCATTGAATTGAGTTAAGTAGGGAACTTAAACTAATTAATGAAATACATCTTAGAAAAATGAAAATGGTAATCAAATTACCATAAAAATGAGAACTTTACCATTAGGAACATGAGCAAGATTAATCCCAGTAGAAGAAAGCGCTTCCTGATTCATCCTAGACAGCTGCAATACATCACCAAAAGCAGTAATATTTATAGGACCCTTAATCCCATTTGCCCTAATAGCCGCAGTAATACTCTGTGCAATCTTGAAAACATTAACACCAGCTGGAGGAGAGCAATTTTCGAAATCCCACCACACTGATACCTTCACATTACGGCTCTCCTCTTCATGACGCCGAGATGGGTATGAAGATTGACCTTGATTTTGAAAATTTGTACTGAAATGAGCGATTTGAAAGCAGGTTCTTGGGTTTGCAGTAGTAGTAGTAGTAACA
This sequence comes from Solanum stenotomum, assembly GCF_019186545.1. Taxonomy (NCBI): domain Eukaryota; kingdom Viridiplantae; phylum Streptophyta; class Magnoliopsida; order Solanales; family Solanaceae; genus Solanum; species Solanum stenotomum. Next base: position 126,775 of record NW_026021380.1, on the reverse strand, counting down.
GTGTTAGTGAAGAGAGAGATTGTAAAAATGGGTCTCGGAAAAAGGCGTTTCATGGTGAAGATTTTGGGGATTAGGGTTAGGGTTTGGAGAGGAAATTGATGATGTTCATTTCAGATTGATACTGCCATGGGAGAAAAATAGAAAGCTTTGAAAGTCGATTTTTAAAGTAAAAAGGGTTTCTGGTGAAGAAGAAGAAGAAAGAGCTAAAACCCTTCAAAAATCTCTACACGTGCACATCACGTGATATAAGTATGGTTTTTATTTATTTTCTTGTATTTGGTAGGTAAACGAAAAATATTACTTCATCCATGTTATTTTAATTAATTTTATTTGACATGAAGTTTAAGAAAATTAAGAAATCTATTCAATCTTGTGGTATTACACTAAAGACATTTAAAATGTATCAACTGTAATTTTTTAATTTTAAACATGTCAGGCAAAAAGTTGAAATTAAGAAATTGTTAAAAGGAAAGAAGTCTTCTAATTGAAATGGACTAAAAATGAAAGTAGGATAAATAAATCGAAATGACCATACGTATGCCCTCTTTCAAATCATTCGATTATTCGAAGTAGGAGTTAGGGTTGGGGTTTCACGCAAAAAAAAAATTATTGGTATAACGAGTTCATGTACTTACAGTTTGGATTACTAGTATTTCCCAAACCTTTAGTATCACACTCAATGAATGTCTTTCTAGTGTTGGGATAACTTCGAACCCTTTAACTCACTTGTATCGGGGGTGAGTATCCTAAAGCATGGGGATGAGGGTACGGATAGGGATAGGGGAGGGGAGGGGAAGGGTAGGGAAGGTGGTGGAGATGGGGGCAACGAATTTGATACCTCATTTTAAAGAATTTGTTTCTAGAAAAAAATATTTTTCAAAATTGTACATTCAAGAGCATGATCTGATGGTCAATAAAGTAATTGAGAGTCATTTAATCTCAAGTTCAAAAACTTCAGCAGAGATAAAAATATTAAATGATCGATTTCTTTTTGTTTGTCCAAATTTTGATAGACAAAATTATATGATATCTATTACTAATAAAAATGACAAGCATCTTATGAAATTAATTATAATATGTTAAAATGGACCCAAACACCATAATCATAAAAGAAAATGTGACCAATTCAGCATCTTATTTTGAACCAAAATTTTGATAGGTAATTTATGTTCAACTCGTTAAGTCAAGTCAACAAACACGTCACAAACTCAACCCCTTTAAATATGGGAAGCTTACATAAATATACTATATTAAGAAAATGTTTATTATTTATAGTAATAATGTATTTTTTTTCATCTGATCACTTTTAATATATTTATAATACGATTTTAACACATATTATAAAAAATAATTTATAAAACACATATAATACAAGTTTTATTGATGAATAATACAATCACACGTTGTCAGTTTCTTACCAAACAAGCATAATATATTTTAAAACTGTTATAATACATTTATATTGCATATATAAGTCACTCTTAATACATATTGCATATTTATCATAGTATTGTTATCTATGCTATTTATAGTAACAAATAAAATTATCGCTAAAATCGATAATTATTTTTACTTTATTAAAAGGTACTCATTCAAGTAATTTTTCCTTTAAATATGCACGCCTCGGGCTCTCTCTTTTTTTTTTTTTTTTTTTTTAAAAGAATAGAAGAATAGTGGGCTGATATTTTTCAAAGCCCATTGACTACCTGATGAATGACTCTAACTGGACCATCACCATATGAAAGAGGCCCAGTAGCAAAGAAAATGAGCAAAAGTGACATTTTTTTTGGAATTGAAGAGAAAATGACTTGTAACATGTTCTTTAGCTTAATCTTTATTTATAATTATTTTTTCCTAAACACTTTAGCTATACCTCAATTCTCTAAAATAAATACTTTTTATTTTTCAAAAGCTTGATCAAATAAGCTATTAGTTTGTCTGGCTTGTTGCATATAGATGACTAATTAAACAAAGTTAGTCTTAATAAGATTTAAATTGTTCTCTTCATATCATTAAATCAGATTTGTAAGTTTTTTTTTCTCCTTAAGATCGAAAGATTTCATATGCTACAATACCTGAATTAGACATAAACTACCAGTATATATATGTTTTGTTTAATGATGATTGTGTGATTCACATCGATTGTGATAAGATTTATGGACTCTTTATCTGGATTGACATTTCTCTTTCTATTGAGTCAATTCTTGGGGGTGTCAATCAAGTTTAAAGCTTAATTTAACACAATATTATAATCAGGCTCACTAAGTACAGTATGCCCCCCCTCCCCAGATCGTGCAGGACGGTGTGAATATACTCCTGATCCATTAAATGTCTAGATCTGAATGTGAAGAGTGGCGAATGGGATGATCAATCTTACATTGGATCGAGACGAGATCCTTAAGCTCAGGGGCGGACCCAGATACACCGTTACAGGTGCACAATCACTCGTTGGTAATTTCTTCAAAAGTTGACTATATTAAATGTTCGACACCCAATGAACAAATCTCATAATGGGTGATTTGGTTTTGTGCCTTGTTTAAAGGCTTTGTATGTAGGGGAAGTCAAGGGTTCTAATCTCGCTAATAAACAGCTATTTTCTAATTTCCTCTTTCTCCCCTCAATATAAACTCACATGTTTTTCTCCTTTTTACTTTCTTTGTATACTTAACTTTTAGTCTTAATAACTTTTACGATTTATGAATTTCTCGTGAGATGAAAAAATTAAAAAGTCATATCCAATTACTTTTCTTATTTTTCTTGAAAAGTTTTGGCTATTTGGTTAAGAAAACCTTCAAGCTTAAAAAAATCTCTTAAAAAACTGGAAGTCTTTTTTTTTTTTAATGGTAATATTAATCTTATCCTTTCTCATTAATATTTTAAATATCACGTTTAAATAATTGTACACTTATACTATGTGATTTATAGTAATTTTTTAATTAAAAAAGTGAGCACCCATAACCCGAGAATCCTAAATCCGCCATTGCTTAAGCTCATCATAGATTTGGACAATATATTATCCTTACTTTGAATTAGCTTTTAAGGTGTAAATTCGCTCAAAACCTAATTTGAGAGATGAAGACATGTATGGATAACACTAATTTAGTAAATGTGTGACTAATGCTTAATCCTTATTCAGTTAAATCTTTCTCCATATATATATATATATATACGCGCATGTGTCACATGAAGGTTAAATGATCAATAATTGATATGGATGAATCGCAAACAAACTTCGTGAGAATTCTTTATATGATGGTTAATTTTGATGTAAGCGAACATATATTATTTGATAACGTATGATTCATGACATTCGTCATGGATGGAGTGATAAATTCAATAATTTTGATTCAAATTTCATATTTATACTAAAAAATTTATTCAACATAAATATAAATAATCTATCAAAAATATAATAAGCAAAAATAATAACGATTCAAAATATATAAACTAAAAATCTTGATTCTACTTTTGCATTCGCGATCAACATAATTCAGATAATTCTTTACTGGACGCTAGCGCCTTTTAAGGCACGAGTTAAATGAAAAGAAATGAACAACATAAAATATAGTAATGAATTTGTTCTTTAGACAATTTTTTAAATATATTTTTTACCTTATAATGTGGTTAATGCCCTATTTACTTTTGACTTAGTAACTTTTTTTCTTGTTTTAAAAAGTTTTAAATTATATAGATAACGATCAGTTGTGGGGGATTTTTCGTAGTAAGATTTATTTAATTTTTTCATAAAGGAAAAGTAAATTTTATGAAGTAATAAACAATACAAATGTCATATCATATTTTTAAAAGTTGAAATCTAGAAATTGAAACAAATTCTATCGACGTTAAGAGTAATATATTGCTCCGATTGAAATTAAAAGTTTTAATTTCGTCCATATAAATTAGAGTTGATTATTTATAAATATTTTCGCCGTTCATTTTTACTTGTCACGTATTTCTAAAATAGATTATCATTTTTACATATCACTTTTGACCTATCAAGAAAAGACAATAATTTTTTCGTATTTTACCCTCAGCATTAAATACTTATTTTCCAAATGATTTTCAAAGACATCATTTAATAAAGATAATTTGATAAAATATTTATATCAATAATCATTTAATATGTACATGATGCGTACGCCTATATATCTTATGTAATACATGTATTTTTTCGATAACTCGTGATGAATTTCATGACCACTATATAGTATATAATATATTTTATAATGATGTTGGGAACTTTTATAAAGTTAATTTATTAGATTACTAAAATTACCAAACATTCCACATTAACCTATCAGAGATTTAAAAAAAAAGGATTAATCTTGATGTGGATAAACTTCAAACTTAATCAATCATGGCATTATTTTAATGTTTCAAATATATGATAATGCTTTAAAAAAGATTAGAGAGAACTTTATATTAATTATTATATACTGTGTTAATGCGGGAGATTCTATACAAGTTAAATATTTATCATCCTATGTAACTTTTTGTCCCTATTTCATCCGGAAGATAGTAAATAATAGTCAGTTTGGTCAAAATTTAAAATTAATTTATTTTTACAAATGTTTTTTTTTTTTAAATAAATACTATTAGTGAAAAACAGTTTGCGTCACAATCGATGCTTGAACGAGTTTTAAAAAGTGCTTTCCAAAAGACAATATAGATATTATTACTATTGAATTTGAATTAGGCTCAATGTAAAAAAATATAACACAATTTTAGAGCTAGACACATCTTAGCATTGGGTTAGTGTTCGAACCCTATATTATACTTTATGTTAACTTATCGACGTTTTAAATGCAACAAAAAATCAGTTTATATGAGTTATCAAATTCTGATTGAGTATTTTCTAATTTTCGTTATTTCTCCACTTGGTTTGAACTTTGACGTAATCACTTAAAAATAGATGGCCAAATTAAATAGGGAAAAGAGTCTGAAATATATCTGAACTTTAAACGAAATTGTTGTAGCAATACCGAATTTTGGAAATGACCTTTTACCTCCCTACACTATTTAAAAGTGTATTTTAAAGGTATATATGTTCCCACGTGGACATCATAAATATTGCATCATTATAAATAGTAATGTGTCCTCGTGGGCACATATATACTTTTAAAATATACTATTAAATAGTGCAGGGGGTAAAAGGTCCTCCATAAAGTTTGGTATCGTAACAACAATTTCGGCCAAAGTTAAAGTATTTTTCAGATCATTTTCCCAATTAAATATTATACTTTAAAAGTATATTTAGAACTTTTAAATATATGCACATGCCTTTATTTTTTTATTATATTTTTAGAGGAAAATGATATGTGGTCGGTGATAAATATTCAAATAGAATATCCTATTAATATTTTAATTATATCCCCGCGAATAACAGATTAAATACATTTCACTGAGAAATAATTAAGAGGAAAAGTATAAACACATGGAAAGAAGGCATAATACATAAATACGGATGCTTTTTTATTTAATCTCATTTCATATTTATGCCCTTTAATTTTAGAGGGGCACAAATAGTGCCGACAAAATAAGCTCATATTTTGGTAACTCGTCCATATTTTAATGGGTTGGGTGAGTGATTTTTTACATGGGTAAAATATAGGTTGATACCCATATTCAACCCATAAAAATATGGGTAAAATATGGTAAAGTATGGATTAGCCAAATGAGTTAAGCTTCTAATTTTTATTCACTACAAATTCATGATATCACTAAAAATATTGTAATTTCTCTTGCCTTTTATGTTCTTCTATAGAACTAATTATTTTTCACTATAATTGAAAAGGTGAAGTCTTTGGCCCTCAAAAAATATATATTTTAAATGTACATTTCTTTTGTTACTTATAATTATATATTTTTTATTTGTTTAATTTTATATTGAATAATAAATAATAGTGTAAAATAAGCAAATCATGTATTAGTAATGACATTGCATAAAGTGCATTAAGCATGTTTTAGTCCTAAAATACAAATATTCATTTACTTTGAAATTAAAAATATTTTCCCCTTGTTATTACATAATTTTATTTTATATTAAAAAGCTATAGGATTTTTTTTTTGACTTTTATGATACAATAAAATTAAATGAAGCATTTTCAACATTTTTCATCTAAAAAGAGACTAAAATATTTTCTTCATGTTGAATTCTTAAGTAAAGTACAATTTACTCATGAAAATATGGGTAAAATATGTGTAAACTAGTATTTTACCCAACCCATTTCTTACCCAATTCATTTTTACCCATATCAAATATGGGCGGGTTGAATTATTACCCATTTTATGTTGACCCATTTTAAACCCGCTAAAATTTGATCCACCCGCCCATTTGCCACCACTAGGTACAAGTAAACATTTAAACTTATATAAAGTTGAACAAATAGACACACACACATCCTACGTAACATCCTATATGAAAATTTGTGTTCTACGTGTATTATGCCACATAAGACTCATATGTTTACTTGTTTAATTTTATATAAATTTAAGTATCTATATATACACACTTAAAATTAAATGACATATTTATGTATTACGTCAAAAATAAATATATTTCAATTAATGTTGGGACATTGGAATATGCCAAACTCAACCAGTACCATTGACAGACACAGTACGAGAATAAACATGTGAATTGTGATCTAATTTTACCTTTTAAATAAAGAAGCTTTGATTGATAAGTTTATTCTAATTTTAATTTTCACGTGAAACTCATTACGTTTATCCAATGTTCTTCACAATAAAAATTATTTATTTAAAAAGATTAATAATAATTATTCACTTTATTTGAAATCAGTTTTTGCCATTTGATAAATAATTTATCAAATGTTTTTAACCTATTTTTTACTTTTGAAATTGTACTTACATATATTGAAACATAAATATTATTTTAAATAGCTTTTTTGCAGAAAGTATAACCAAAAAAAAACTCCAATTCCATAAATTTCAAAAAAAATAAAATCATTACCTCTCTAACTTTATGCGACATTAATTGTCTTTAATTTATTCTCGTTCCAAATGAAATTAATACTAATAGTTTAATATGCGGACTAAATTATATTAAAATTATAATCTCCAAGTTGAATGGGATATCCCAAAGTTAAAACTGTAATAAAATTTGTACTGCATTTGGTAAATATTAGAAATTTATCTATTTCGAATATAATTCTGAAATATTCCATCTTATATCATCTACCAAAAGTCCCTTTAGAATTGATGTAACAATGAAACAACTTTCACTTTCTTAAACGCCTAATATGTTCTTCTTCTTTTATACCCACGTGTGAATGACTATCCATCTTCATGCAAGTATAAATACAATAATACATACGATATCATATGTATATAATCTTAAGATATGATTAAAATTTCTTGGATGAATCTATACCAATAATATATATATAAATATTGGTAGCCAGAGGCGAACCCAGTATTTGAAGAGAGGGGCACCACTAAGAGTGACTCAAGAGTAAGGTTAAGAGTGACTTAAGGGTAAGGTTAGCGAAGCGTAGAACTTTAATTATGCAATAGATTTTCTAGCAGTCTTGTATTTTGTGTAGATTGTGTTAGAGTTTTTATTTGTTTTTAATTTCAATTATGAAAAGAATGGGGTCAGATGAGATGGCAAAAAAAGGATGGTTAAGAAAAGGGATGGGGCAAATGAGGTGGCAAAAATGAGTTTTAATAAAAAATATTTTTTGAAAAAGGTTAACCGTAAATAAAAAACTTCCTTTCACGGGATTCGAACCTGCACAGTCGCAGTCCAAACCGGAGCCTTCGACCAGTGCAGCCTAGCATCTTCAATTTTGAGAGTGTACAATTAAATATATCACCGTTTAATCAACAATCTATACATATATACATGATTATTTTTTTTAAAAAAGTTAACGGGTGCATGTGGGTCCGCCTCTGTTCGTAGCCTGCATTGAAACCTCGATTAAATTTGGATCGCGCATTAGAGGGCTCATTTAAGGGTGACACTCCCAATAGGATTTTATCCATACACAAGACTCGATCTCGAGAATTCTAATTAAGAGTGGAACAGTCTCACCACTACATCACAATCCATATTGGTCCCAAGTGAGACTTAACAAAGCTCATGCACAATGAACAATCACCACTCATATATAAGCTTAATATAGAAAAAAGAGAACCTTTTAACGTACTCACTTATAAATGGATTTAAACATGCCAAAACAACAAAGGAGGGATTAAAAGTGCAACTTTCGAAATACCACAAGAAGAAACATTAATTGAATCAACTTTTCTTGTTTAAGTGGACATGAACAATCCTCACATGCAAGAGAAAAAAGCAATTGCTTTTCCTTTTTAGCTAAGTTTAAATATGTTTGTTAATTTCACCAAAGCATATTGAAGCTTCTTTCATGGTGATCAAAGCTTTGCCTTTTTCCCCCAAAAAAAATCTTGACATAGATTTCATATGTCATGCATGGACGGCATTTTAATTAACCCGTGCATGCTCGAACATTCTAAGAAGTCGCCCATCCAGGGGAGGCTTAAATGGTCAAACAAAAGGGAAAAACGCCTTAGTCCCCAAGTTCATTTGGCATAATACATAAACATGACCCTTAACTTGACTTCAGCGAACAACTATGCCCTTCAATTTGGAGTGTGCACAAGTAGGCACTTAAACTTGTACAAAATTGAACAAGTAAACAAATGTGTCCTACATGGCATAATACATGTAGGACGCCACGTAGGAGACAAAATTGCCATGTAGGGTGTCATATAGGATGAATGTGTCTATTTGTTCAATTTTATACAAATTTAAGTGTCTACTTGTGCATATCCAAAATTAAGGGTCATATATAATTGCCAGTTGACGTCAAGTTAAGGGTCATGTTTATTATCTTTATATAAAAAGAGAGAGTTATTAGTTATTATTATCTCAACAAAGATTAAATGGATTAACTTTATTATCAATTGAAATCTAATTAATAAAATAATTGATACGTGTACTAAAACAAAGTTATTGACAATGTTGCACCTCAAAAGTCAAAAACCTAAAAGAATAAACTTCTTTAAAATAATAATATAAATTTATTTTATAAAGTTTAAGGGCTTCAAAATTAAACCGTATCCTTTGAGGGGGAGATGGATCTTCTTTTTTTCTTTGTGGGTAGGGAGAGAAATTAAAGTTGATTAGGGGGGTTAATATTTTTATTGATGAGGACATTTCAAGGGGGGGAAAATGTGATTTATATATATCAACATCTCCTTTCTTTTACTATAACCTATTATTTAATTTGGACGGAGAACTTAAAGTTTCAATTATGTGTGTTTGTTTTTTTATTTGAAGCCAAGTCCCTTTCATCGTCCAATGACAATTATTGTTGAAGCTCAAAATAATTTATTATACAATCGATAGGATTTAATTAATAATACTATACATTAGTAAGTTAATAAATTCTTACACTATCATCTATATGGAGTAGCTTGGGCAAATAAGTTTTAATATCATCTAATTTGACATGAAAAAGTATTTTTGTTCGAGAATATCTATATACACAACAAATAAAGAATTTATGGTAATTATTATTATATTAAGCGAGAATAATGATATGAGCATCTATATAAATGTCATTAAAGGCTTTAGCGACTCTGAATACAATAATCTTTAACTCAATTACCGCTAAATATTTTTGCAAGAAAAATCTATTGCTATTAAATATCTCTTTTGTTATAGTGTATACACACGATTGGAGCATCTTGGAAGCACGGAGACATTGAAGTTTTTCTTTCTTTCATCATTTACTTGTAATTTTACGATTTTTAATACTTTTATGATTGTTGTTATTACGATTATGCATGTGTTGCTAGTTTTCTTAATTCTAGGGTTATAAATTTATAATACTCCATGAATGTTGTCCAATTGAATACTTTTCCTCAATCCCTAATTACTTGTTCACTTTTCCTTTGTTAGTTGTCCCTAATTACTTGTCCATTTTGATAAATCAAGAAAGGACAAAATATTTTTATCTATTATACCCTCAATTAATTACTTTGAAAAAGGTAGAACTTCTTGAAAATCTTAAATTTTTAATTCATCCACTTTATAATTAATGGGGTAAAATGGTAAACTCACTATGTCAATAATTGTTTTCTCAATAGGTGTGTCAATTCAAAAGTGGACAAGTAATTAGGGATAGAGAGAGTACTATTAATGAATCTTGAATTAACACAAAAATGAAAATTCTTGATTGCAATGTAAGTTTTGAACATATGCATTAGGGAATGGATAATTTCATGACTAGGACATGAATACACCTAATTGTCTTTGCTTATTCACTTTTACAATAAGTATTAATTATCTTGTTAGTTCTAATCTTAATAGGACTATTGACATTATATATTAGTTTGAATAGGTGAGCAGGAAATTGGAATATTCCTATGAAGGTGGGACCTGAAATTGAATCTAGCATCCGCCTGCTACTCAGTCATAAGCTCGTCTCATGGAATTTGCCTCGTGTAGTTTATATTTTCTGTGTGGTTTAATTTGTAAGATTGTATATATAATTGACATTGTTACCACAAAATGCTGACTCGAAGGGGACATATTGTAGATTTCCCTGGGGTTTACAAAAATAAATAAATTAACCCTGGCGATTAATAAACTAGACAATTCAATTGGTCAATTTTGTATACATATGTTGTTCTATTGCTTACTTTAGTTAAACGTTTTGAAATTCTTGTTGTAGTTTTAGTTACTAAACATAACTTGTGGGAAAATCCGCTAAATAATTTGAATTTATTCAAATTAAAAAAAAAATTGAATTTATTCAATTTGGTGATCAATAATTAGGCATAAGTTGTCCATGTGTGATGATATTTAATTTTTTATGATCACTTTATTACTTGTCAACTGCGTATATGTGTGTGCTTCAATTTATAACTTCTGAGTTAAGTTTTCATAAAACTCACACATTATTATTTTTGTTATTTCATTTTAAAAAAAAAAAAAAACATTCGACCGCGTATACGTGCATGTGCACCAAATTTTAACTTCTGAGCTAAGATTTCATAAAATATCTCTCTCACACACAGATTTTATTATAATTATTCCATTCTAAAACAAATGGAGGAAACCTCGTTGCCACTATTCTTTAGTTGTGCTTGTACAATAATTCACAAATCACACATATAATGTAAACTACATTAGACAAGCACGACTAGGATGACAAACTTAACTGAGAAGACATTGATAGAAAATTCGATCCCAAACTCCTTTATCACATATAATTGTACCAACTCAACTACCTTTACGATATCTCAACCCACATTATTGTAACATAAAGCTTAGTAAGACAAGTAGTTATCATTAACTTCTAGTCATGTGAGTTTTTAGCACGTTTTGTTAATTTTGGCCCAAAGGTCGGCTCTAAAAAGATCATGAACTTCATATTGGAATTTAAAAGCCATCGATCTAATTTCACTAGAACTAATTCTTATCAAGAAGCTTAATTTGTGTCTAAATTCATTACATTTAAAACTAGGTGACAGTTCCATGTTTTGTCCCCTTTAATATATAGTAATGTGCATGTGTGTGATTAACTAGATTTATGTAGCATTGGACCACAATCTTTATTTTTCTTGATATATCAATTTCATCTTTTTTTCATTGTGTTGTTCAGACTATGAAACTACTTGGAATTGGACGATTCACATCTTTATTTTTTTGATTCTTCTTTTAATATTTAGTGTTCGATATTCACTGACTCAATTATCTCGATTTTGATTGTGTACGGCAAATTAAAAAGGGAAGTATTTCCTTCTAGGAATTATTCTCGAAGCTCTAACGTGAAGCTTTTAGTTAAATATATAAGATTTTATCCATCCTATTATTGTTTTTGATAGTTTTTTTTTTTTTACATAATCATTTGATTTTCGGTATCTACTAGGCTAGCTAATTTCGATTCAAACCATGTAAGGTTCATTAAAAAGGGAACGCTCCCTACCAAGGATTTTTATTAAACCTAAGACTCGAGCTCAATATACTCCAATTATTAAGGGGGAAATAATCTTATTCATCCCATTACATTCCATGGTGATCGGAAGTTTTACTCCCTTTGTCTCAATCTATATGAATTACTTTTATTTTTAGTCAGTTTTAAAAGGAATGGTAAAAAACATTTGTATATTTAGTACCAATTTAATTTTAAATTTCTTGTCACACAAATTCAATAACTTATTTTAGACCACAAATTTTAAAAGTCTTTTTTTTCTTAAACTCTGTTTCAAGTCAAACTAACTTATATAAATCGGAGCGGAGAGAGTATTTGATATTTGCTAAAACGAGTTAGGAATGTCTCATTCTAAAAAGAGTCCTTTTGAATTTCAATCATATGAATACCCCTTTACCCTTGGATAATAAATTAGTTAGATGAAAAAAAATAAAGAACACTAAAGTAGAAATTTAATTATTTGCTAAAGTTGGCATATGAATAGGTTAATGAAACAATTAAACTAAGACAAAGATATCAAAATCAGTCCTAAGTTATGTGACTAAGCAAATACATCCAATATTTGATGGATCGAGTGATTGATGTATAATAGAGACATAAGTAACATGGACAAAAGTAAATTTGCTAACAATGAGTTGAATGGACATAAGTAAATTTGCCCAAGTTTTCTACTCAAATGGACAAATGATTGCCACATTGTCATCTTGATTTGGGGGGGGGGGGGGGNGGGTGTTGTGGAGATACGAATCTATTTTTGAATGTTGAAATCTGATTATTTCTTTTACCAAAATGAATATTTTAATCTTTAAATTAAGGATAATTTACGTAAATTTCATAGTATTACATTATTTTCCTACTCTTTTTCAAATTACAAAAATTTCGTAAAATTTATGGATTTCGGATGCATCACTGAACTTTCGGATACATCAGCAAACATCCGGATACATATGAGAGGGATGTATTCGAGAGGGAAGGGATGTATCAGAGAGGGGATAAGGATGTATGTTGTATCATAGAGGAGATAAGACATCTGAATACATAGGGGAGACATGTAACCGAGAGGGAGGGATGTATCCGAAAATGAATGATGTATCAGAGAGAGAGGAGGGGTGTATCCGAGAGTGATAAGAATGTATCACCGAGGGGGGGGGGGGGGGGGNGGGGGGGGGGGGGGGGGGATGTATCTAAGAGAAGATTTTTGAATCTTTTTTTTTTGAATTGTAGGAAATTTTAGAGATTATAATAAAAGAAGATGTGTATTAAGATAAGTTTTCCTTAAATTAATAAGGTTGAATTTGAGTTTCGATGTATTAGGTCCAAAGGATGTTTTCTATTAATGTAACGACTCATTCCCGTCGTTATAGAAAAGCCAACAGGGAAAGAATTGAGGCCAGAAAACTTTTGAGTAGTAACTTTGGAGTTCCCAACCTAGTCCAGATTTGGACGAAATCAGAGTCGTTAAGGTGTAGGGAAATATGGTAACAATCGGGTGACTTATTTGTGTTTTTGATTACATGAGTGGTTAGATAAGTCGTTAAGGAATCTGTACGACTTTACGGAATTGAATTCGGGTGAGTAGAACTCCCGGAATCGATCTTAGCATAAACAGTATTTTCTGAGCGTCGTTGGTTAAAGGTGTTTTGTGAAATGGGGGTCTTGGAATTATTAAAATAGCTCACTGGTTTCGTGCAAGCCGCTGGGGCGGGATTTCTGCCGCCAGGGCGGGGCCGTTGTAGCGGGGTGAGGACCATTGTGGCGGGTCCGACGCCACTTAAGGTTGTAAATAAACCCCAAAACGTCTTTATTCTGCACTTTTCGACTTTGAGAGCAAAGGAACGACCCTAGACGAGTTCTTGATCCTTTTTCACCATTCTTGAGGCTAAAGGTAAGGTTTTAACTCTTCGAATCCATTTTTTGATCCGTAGAACATAGTTTCTTGGGTAATTATCATTGGGGAAAGGTTTTGATCTGAAGTTAATGGTGGAAAAAGCCCTAATCTGGGTATGAGGATCAAGGTTTGACTTAGGGTTGATATTATTGATTATGACCCGGGTAATTCGGTTTTGATTGTTGATCCTTGTGTATAAATTTGTTGTTTGCTAGAACAAGCGAAAAGAATTCAGAAAGGGAAAATTCAAGTGCCTTAAGAGATTCAAGCTTGGATTCGAGATAGGTGATGGTTGTGATTTCATGTTGGTGTGATATATTTTGTAATTGCTCATTATAATGCATGTATGTATGCGAATGTTGCATTATTGATCACCCTAATCGTAAATGAGGATAATTGAATAATTGTATGACACGAATCACCTTTTGTTGTATTGTGAGAATATACATTGTGATTGTGATTGTGGTTTGTTGAATGGATCGAGTGTTGCGTTCCGACACACTAACTTGGATCGGTTGCCACATTTCGGCATAAACATGGGATCAGTTGCCACGTTCCGGCATAAACATGGGATCGATGGCCACGTTACGACATAAACATTGGATCGGATACCATGTTTCGGTATGCTAACAGTTGGGTGTGGGTTCCATGAAATGACCATTGAATTGGGTTCCATGAGAGGACTATTGAATTAGATTCCATGAGAGGACCATTGAATTGTCTTGTGTGTCTACTTGTGATGATTTCGTTCATATCTAATGATAATTGATATTGGAAGATGATATGTTGCTCTAATTGATATAATTGTGATATGTGAGAATCGTGAATTTATTCGTTGTTCGTAATAGTTGACTAATATTGTATATGTACGGTATATGCTTATTTTTATTGTTATGGTTACTTGCATGTGTTTCACTTATTGGGATAGCCGTGTAATCCTACTAGTACACTGTGGTTGTGTACTGATACTGCACTTGCTTGTTCTTTGTTGAGTACAAGGCATATTCAGACGGCTATTGATAGACCTCAGCTAAGTGACTATTGATCGTGATCGGATTCAAAGTTGAGCCAGTTCTTTCAGGCTGTCATGGATTTCTCTTGTCTAAGTTCATTCTTTTCGGACTCAGACTATTTGTTTAAGGTGTTTGTTTAGTTTCGGGGTTGTACCCTTTGTTTTTAGACTTGTCGTTAGTAGAGTTTTGGTACAGTGACTTTCAGGTTCTAGGGGTATTTCCGCATTAGTTATTAGTTGTTAGTTGAACTTTCGGAGTTTATGGGGACTCCGTATTAATTATATTGTCATTTAAACACGCTTCTGTATCTTTAAATGCCTAGTTCTTCGTTAAGTTGCTTAGTTGAGTTGTAATAATGGTTCTCCCACCGGAGGGTTAATGTGGGTGTCAATCACGACGGTCTGGATCGTGACAATTAATTATCAAATTATCTTGTTCATTCCCTCTTTTTCCTATTTTAATCTCTTATTCTTAATTATGATATCACATATTCAAATTTGAAATGAACTTACATGTTCATATTCTTTTAATTTAATTTATTATCATAATAGAATAACTATACTTACTATCCGAGCAACTCCCTCTTATCATTTGTTACCATAATAATTATATAAGCCCATAATATAATGTTGATATTTCATTCATGGTCTCTGATATATTGACTTGAAGTGGTTAAACTCATAAACTTCTCTTCTAAATCTCCTTTTGAAACAATGAACATCCATTAGCCCCTAACATAAAAGCTAAAAAGAAATTAAACCAAATCAACAAATTTTGAAACATGTTATTTAATTTCCTTTTTTAATCTAGGGAAAATGGGTTAAAATGTCCTTAAACTATGTGAAATGAACAAAAATGTCATCCGTTTAAATTTTAGTTCAAAATGTCTTTACCGTCAATATTTTGATTCAAAAAATGCCCTTGCAATCAATACTTTGGTCCATAAATGCCCCTATAGTTAGAAAATGGGTCAAAAATGCCCTTTTTCGAATAAATAAATTATTTCTTTTCTTTTTAAACACATCTTCTTCCTAATTAAAATATTATTAAAGAACCCTATTGTTGTTTTCTTTCTTTTAAAGTCACTTTAACATATAAGAATGTAGGAAATAATTTTTTTCTTCTTATTTTTAATCTCATTTTATCAATTAAAATAGAATAACTGCATGTACCCTTTCAACAGATAATATATGTCATATATATAAGATAGTAAATCCATCATTAATTTTTATTTATATAATGATTAAAAATAATTATAATAAATAAGAAGTTTTTTATTTTATTTTTTCCTGAATTGAAATAGGATAAACATTTGCTAACTTTAAAAAATATTATTTGAAAAAGAATGTGCTAAAAATTATTTTTTATTTGGAAAATGAGCATTTTTAATCCATAAAATAACAATAGTGGCATTTTTGGACCAAAATATTGACGACAAGGACATTTTTGGACCAAACCATAAACGAAGGACATGCATTTTTGTTCATTTCACATAGTTTAAGGTTTTTTTTACCCTTTTCCCTTTAATTAATATTAATTTATTTTCCCAAAAAGAAAGTTATAACTTATATAATCAATCTTTTATTTGGCTCCATGTAAAAGTAAAACCTTGTCAAACATTGTTTATTTTCTAGGAATCTAGTTAAGTAAAAAATAATTTTCATATTTAATTAATAATTAACTTTTATTGTGATTGCATCTAATGGTGGTCGAACATTTTGATCATATTGCTAAATGCATTTATTAATATTGATTAGCCTTTCAACTTATATATAGCTGATTATATTCCTTAAATATAATATTGTTGTATTAATTTAATCTATGAACTTGCATTGACCAATAATTTTCCATTAACAAATAGGAATAAAAATAATTTATAGAATATTGTTGTATTAACTTAATCTATAAACCTACATGACCAATAATTTTCCATTAACTGATAGGAATAAAAATAATCTTTTTATTATTAATTCTCGTCTTATAATATAAGAATATATGACTAACCAACGATAATTAGAAAATTCAGAAGAAATAGCTTTCTATCGTCTTACTGTGATTTGAAAATTTGAAGTGATGCTCATTAGTGTTGGGAAATCGCCCTTTTAGGTGGCTTTAGTATAATTTTGAGTAAATACAAAAAAAAATATTAATTAAATACTTTGTTAGTTTCAAAGTAATTGTCACATTTCAATTCTCAAGAGTCAATTTGATAAATTTTTAAAGCTAAATTAAATTAAATTAATTTGATATTTTAAAAGTTAAAATTTAGATATTAAAAAGTTTTACGACAACTACTAGGTTGCACTTTTTCTCTAATCATAATGAAAAAAATATACATCGTAAAATATTGATCAAAATTCATATCATTCGGTATCGCCTCTCAAAATAGAAATCGTAACAAGTATTTAGAAGGGGATGAGGAAGTACCATATTTTAATGGTTAGGTGGAGTGAGAACTTGAAAGTGAATCATTCAATCGTGGAGAGAGTTAATGGGGTGTTCATAGGAAGAAAAAGAAAAGAACCTTTTAAATTTATTTACGATCTCTAAGGAGATGTATGAGGTGAAAATCATAAATATATATATATATAAATAATGTAATAGAGTAAAAGTAATCGAATCTCGTGAGACAATTACTTATTTTTATTTTTCACCACAAGAAATTGCGAAGATTTATTTCACGAGAGAAAAATAGTCACACATAAAATATGGTACGTTGGTTTACGTAGTAAAATACACGCACACAAAATATTCCATAAGAATTTAATCGAATTTTATCTCAAATTGAAGGCAACTTTTAGGCCAAATTCATCTCCTTATATTAAATAAAATATAAATGTATTTTGTGACATACATTATTGTGAAAAATAAAAATAGAATACCTATAGTTTTGCTCTCAATTAATTAGGTTGTACTTGTATGTAAAATTATTGGACTTATAATTACGAAAACCTCTAATTTAGAAAATCAAACAGAAAAAAGATTAATTAAGGATGATATTAAATATGATAGTGAGTATACTATAGATTACAGTTGAAAATAAAGTGAATAAATAGATATTTTGTCTAAGGTGTGAATATATCTAGCTCTCTATAAGGAGATTCAAGCCTAATGCGGCATAATATTCACCAGTCCAACATCTCAACAACATCGTATAACTCAAACAACTCTTAATTAGTCGAAGATTAGTGTCAACAAAACATACTAGAACTATTACATAAAATTAAATGAACTTTTGGTAAATAACTATCTCTAGTACTTATTCCCAATGTGGACACAAAATTAATTTTACCTAATGTAGATTAAAACCAAAAAAGGAATTCCCCTAACAGAATTTTATTGAAATGAAAACTCAAGAAGAGAAATATATGCTTGATTGACCTCTTTTATCTTTTTTTTTTTATAATAATAAAATAATAAAAAAGAACCAATTATTTGTGCAATTGCTTGTTGAAAGGAGGTAAGCACAAAATAAAAGGGAATCAAGCATTTTGATGATCTTTACTTTATTCAGATTGTGTGTAATTAATTTACATTACAATAATATATTTGATAAAGTAGTTACTGCTTAAATTTTTACTAATAAAATATTTTTGCGTTGGAATCCAATTTACCAAAAGGGAGCATCTTTAAATTAGAATAGTTCATATAGAAGTAAAGTAATAATATGAAAAAACAAGTGTAATAGAATGAATGGTAATCTTGTTGGGTAAAATAATTTAAAGTTTTAGAAAATTTAATTTATTTAAGTTTTAGTATTTTGATTCTTGTTTAGATAGGATTTATAGTTAGAAATATATATATATATATATATAAAGTAGTTTTGTGCTATTATAAATAAATATATTATTAGTTATTTTTTATTATGTGCAATAGTGAAAAATTATAAAAAGCATTCAAAGATTTATGAGATTATGAATAGAATATTGTTCGATGCTTCATGTCATGTTACACCTATGCATGCAAGAGCAGTGAAAGATACGGTAACAAATGAATACAAATATAATTGGTTATGAATATTACAATAATGATATAATTATATTTGATGATACAATTTTATTTTATTTTTGCTTTGGAATTAGAAGGATTTTATTTATTAAATAGTAGGTTCATTCATACAAAAAGGAATTGATCTAAATGATATATTACAATAATGATATAATTGTATTTGATGATACAATTATAATTGTTGATACAAATTATATTCGTTAATGTATTTAATACAGTTGATTTGCATCACCAAATTGAATACAATAGTTTTTAATATTATTGTATTCATTGATTCAAATCAACTATATCAATTGTATTCGTGATACAATTGTCAGTCATTTATACAATTATTGATGAGATATACAAATTAATTGTATCTTTCTTTCCTCTCTCCTCTCTCCTCTCAAATTTCAGTCATCTCTCTCCTCCCTCTCCCAATCTCGCCCATCTCTCACTCCCTTTTAGTAGTTAGTTTTTTAATACAAATTAATTATATTTGTGATACAATTATCGATCAAATATATAAATCAATTGTATCTCTCTTGCTTCTCTTCTCTTCTCTTTCTCCAGCCAGATCTCGCTCGCATCTCTCCTTCTTCTAACATGTAACTACAAGTTGTAATTAAGAAAATAATTACCTAGGGGCCGTGATTATATATTTATATTTGCAATGTTAGCTATTTTTGAATTTTCTTCTTAATTATTGTATCATTATTGGACATTATTTTTACCCTAATCTTTTCAATTCGTTTGAAGCGGCAAAGAATTGCTTCTTCATCTCTCTGTTTACTTTTTGTTCTATCAAAGTTTGTTCTATAAAAGTTTGTTCTATAAAAGTTTGTTCTATCAAAATTTGTTCTATAAAAGTTTGTTCTATCAAAGTTTGTTCTATCAAAGTTGGTTAGCGTTCCATAGTAGCTCGGAAATAGATCAATGGTTTGCTTATATAGACTTAGACAAAAAAAAAATTCATAAGCTAGCTTTAGATGTTGAGTTAGGTTCAGGTGTCATATTTTTTCATGATATCAAATTAAGGTTCATTCCAAATTTCGGCTCTGAATCCACGCTCCAGTTGGTCCCGAACATGAAGGGGTGCTAGAATGGGTTAGTTTTACATTGACTGGAGAATGAATTGATGGTATGCTTATACGAACTTGGACGATTTTCCTTCATAAACTAACTTTAGGGGTTGAGTTAGGTTTATGTACCTATTTTTTCATAGTATTAGAGCTAGGTACATTCCCAGTTTGGGCTCTCGATCCATGCTCTAGTTAGGTTTGGACGTGAAGGGGTTTTATAACACATGATTTTTCCACTCAATCCCCATCGAACTTACTCACTGAAAAATTCACCGGTAGAAAACAAATTCTCTTTAAAATTATGAAAGCTTCCTAATTTTTCCACATAAAATCACCATTATTTTTTGCTTTTCTTACTAATTCAATCAATATATATGTGAAAATAATTATTCAAACATTTTTGTGTGGAAATTTAGTAGCTTAAGGAACAAAGGAGAGAGGGGGACAAATTATAATTATTAAAAAGATCTTTCACTCATTTTTTTTAATCTTTGCCAAGATTATATATAAAACTATTGCTAGATCCATCCATGATCCTTAAAAAACCCAGTCTAGAAAGTTGTTTAATGTTTGCTAATTAAGTACTATAGTAATTAGCTAAGGGTCCATTATCTAATTAAAAACCTACATTATTTCTTTTCATAAAATAAAAAATAAAAAAGGAAGCATCCCAAAATAGTTCTACTTTTGAAACTTTTTATTATTGTTGGTCCCTTGTGGTCCAATTGAAAAGCAACTTATACATCACTATCAATAGTCATATTATATTGTAGTTTGTGTTTTCCAAATTCTTCTATATAAATCCCACTTCTTAGTCCCAATCTTTTGTAGTTTTTGAGTTGATTAAGAGTAGACAACCAAAGTTTACACCTTTTTTTTCCTCTCAACAAAGAAAAAAACATCACATAATTAAAAAGAGAGAGAAAATGGATGGAAAGAGGAAAATATATGTAGCAATTGTAATAATACAAGCCATATATACTGGGATGTTCTTGCTTTCAAAAGTTGCCTTTGATGTTGGAATGAACCCTTTTGTGTTTGTATTCTATAGACAAGCTGCTGCTGCTGTCTTCTTAACACCTATAGCCATGTTTCTTGAAAGGTAAATTATTTTAATAGTTTTGATTTAGTATACATGTATATTTATATATATATTTTTCGGACGCTTCAAACATGTTGTCGTACTTGTGTCTAAAAGTTTGTAGCTTTTGGAGGATTGAACTCATAAAATTGTATCTTAAAAGTGTTCGAGCAACATATATAGCCTATCATCCCACTAACCCATTTTTAAAGTCCAAACATATTATCATACTTGTGTCTGAAATTCGTAGTTTTTTGGAGGATTGAACACACAAAACTGTATTTTAAAAGTATTCAAGCAACATATATAGCCTATCATCCCACTAACCCATTTTTAAGTCCAAACATATTATCGTACTTGTGTTTGAAGTTTGTAGCTTTTGGAGGATAGAACACATAAAACTGTATTTTAATAGTATCCGAGCAACATATATAGCCTATCATCCCACTAACCCATTTTTAGAGTCCAAACATGTTGTTGTATTTGTGTATGAAGTTCATAGCTTTTAGAGGATTGAACACACGAAACTGTATTTTAAAAGTGTTCGAGCAACATATATAGCCTATAATCCCACTAACCCATTTTTAAAGTCCAATCATGTTGTAGTACTTGTATCTGCAGTTTATATCTTTTGAAGGATTGAACATATAAAACTGTATTTTAAAAGTGTTCGAGCAATATAGTATAATCTCACTAACCCATTTTTAAATCTTTCTTTAACTACATATGAGTATTTGCTCAAGTGTGTGAAAGATTAAATGGTTAGAGAGGTTATATTGAATTTTTAGATTAGATGGTTACACAATTTAATTAACATGGTATCAGAGGCGTGATGAAGTTTATTCCTAACATAATTAGTCTCTACGTAGTTAATTAACAATTTAATATTTTGGATGAGATGGTTGCACAGTTTATTAATACCGACCTATTTTTTTTTGTGTTTGTAGGAAAACAGCACCACCAATGTCATTCTTGATTTGCTTCAAGATTTTCATGCTCTCTCTATGTGGGTAAGTTATGAGTTGATTCTATTCTACAATCACATTTAGCGGCAACTTATTTTTCTTTTAGCAGTAATATTTATTGTTACAAAAATATTTAGCGGCAATGTCATTATATTCAGAGTCACTAAAGCTTTAATTTTTATGTGTATAATGAAATTGGTGTTTTATCAGGGTTACATTGAGCTTGAATATTTATGGAGTGGCACTTAAATACACTTCAGCAACTTTGGCTGCTGCAACTACTAACAGCCTTCCAGTTACTACTTTTCTCCTTGCAATTTTACTTAGGTATGTGTTTTTTTAAAAATTATTTTTATTTAATATCATCCACTCAGATTTTCACTGTTTGACGGACCCCTACCATGTATGTATATAGATATATAAGTAAAAGTTCAATGAGGGAAGCATAAAGTACCTGATTTCTAGGCTTTCACCTTTTGTGGTGATATGAGGTTTTGACAAACCCCTATTATATATATAAATATAAAAAAAAAATATAATATAGGGACATAAACCTGACCTCCAAATTAGAATGGTACACTAAGTTACAAATGTCTAGTGCTCTTATTTAGTACCTTACTATAGTTAACTATTCACTTATTAAATCGAAATATTCTTTTTCTTCTAAATAGGTGTCCTCTTTGTGTGTAAGTAGATGTGTGGAAGGTGCATTTATTAATAAATATATATATATATATATAGAGTTAGGCTTGTGTATAATTTATATAATATATAATGGAAGAAATTATACACTAAATACATAGTATGTAATATAATCTATGTAAGTAGTGGTTTCAAGAATATACTTTGCAGAAAGGGAGTGTTAGGATAAGTATATTTTATGCTAATCAATATGAAATAATAATAATGAGAGACTTCATATAGATTTGGAATTTTGTACAAAATCAAATTGTACAATGTATCATGCTAATCAATAGCAAATTGTACAATGTATCATACACCTTGTTCGATAATAAGGTAATTAAAGAGAAAACATTTAATTGTAGGGAATCTTTGAACAAAATTTGATAGCTAACTAGCCAAGAGAAAGTAAACTCACTTACCCAAAATAGGCTTTAAGAGAGGAGGTTGAGGGGTTCTTTATGGACAATCTTGACTACTTTTGGCACACAAAAAGAATCTAATAACAACAAGTAGCATGGGGCGGGGGGGTGGGGGTGGGGGGGATGGTTCATATTGTGAAAGAATTCTCTATTTCATCCATGTTGGAATACATTCATATAAATTTTCACTTTAATTTTATGATTGTGGTAGGTTAATTTGATTGATTTGATGTAAATTTCTTCTTTGGGAGTTTTTAATATTCATTCACCAAAATAATAATCAGCACACACACACACACATATATATATATATATATATATATATATATATATATATATTGTATATTAATGTATAATATACATAAAATATATACCCCTCTATTTTTATTTATTTATCTTGTTTTGATTTGACATAAAATTTAAGAAAATAAATAAAACTTTAAAATCTTGTGGTATTAAATTAAAGTTATGTCAAATGTACCAAATTGTCATTTAATCTTTATGATCTTAAACATGTCAGGTGGAAAGTTGTAGTAAAAAGTTCACAAAAATAAAACGCGACATTCTTTTTTTAACGGACTAAAAACGAAAATAGAACAAACAAATTGAAATAAAGAAAAAACATAATAGGTGTATCTTTTTTTGTATATTTGACTAGAAATTATTTTTTGTCGACCAGTCAAATGTGTAACTTAGCCCTTTCTTTTTGTTGCTTTTAACTAGACACTATAGTACTTCCTTGTTTTAGTGAAATGGTAAAGTATGTTACGTAGTCCACTCACTTATGTTCCTTATCTAAGTAGTGGTCATCCATAAATGTCTTATCAATTTTGTATAGTAATGTTATATTTTTCTTTGATGACATTAACACAAATAGGATGGAGAGTGTGAAAATGAGGACATGGGGAGGGATAGCAAAGGTTATGGGCATAGTGTTTTGTGCAGGAGGAGCATTAACAATAGCATTTTTTAAGGGTCCAACAATGAAACTTTTGATGCATCATCATCTATTTAGCTATCATGGTCAAGTGCAAAACAGTGCTGCTTCTGGCAATACATGGATCAAAGGTGTCTTCCTTATGTTACTTGCTAATGCATTATGGGCTACTTGGCTTGTCATGCAGGTATATTCTTATTCTTATTGATATTGTATGTAGTGTCTATATTAATTACTTTATGTCTAGTGATTCATTCACTACAATAAGAATAACTTTTAGCGACAAGAAATATATACATTAACAAAGAATCTTAAAGCTTTTACCAGCAATAGTTAATTATCATTGGATCCAATGTCCCTATAAACTTTAGGAACATTTACAAAAAATGCTAATTGCGTCTAAAAACACATATTTAATGATAATTAAGTTATTGTTGTTAAAGATCATTTTTGATGTAGTAATTGAACATACAAATAACATATATAATATATACATCATATTTATTCATCGAGATATAAAAGAAAAGAATCTTGTTTCACTTACATTTGCTATATTTGGTAAAGTGTTATTAGATTTTGTAATTAATTAAAAGTTTACCATAAAGAATGGTAAATAAGTTTTAAAGTAGCTTACCATATAAAAAATTGTCTATAAAACTTTTGAAATTTGTAGTCTTAAATAGGTGCAGAAGTAGACTTTAACCTATAAATCCGGCATAACCCAGTAATATCAGCTTAAATCCTACATATCTATTAAGAAATTGATTAAATACGTACAAAATAAAAATTCAAAACCTAGTTCGTAACACTTTGAGGTTCATGTCCTAGAGTCCAAAACTTATAACATTCAAATCCTATATCCGCTTGTGTTCTTAAATATATCATGATATTACTTATAACAATTAAATATATCATAATATCACTTCGTTAAATTATTTCAATATTAGAAAAATAGTTATTCTTTTAATTTGGAACAAACTAAAAAGGAAGCAGGACCATATAAAGTTGAGCTAATTGAGTGACTTTTTTGGTTTAAAAAAAATCATTTTGGTAACTTTCATGATATTTATAGAAAGTCAAGTAACTTTCATGGTACTTATATCATTGGTAAAATTATCTCTATTATAGAGTTTTTCGACCTGAAATACTGATAGTTAATTAATTAATTGTTTGTGTTATTATCTTTTGTAGAACCAAGTTCTCAAGAGTTACCCATCAAAGCTACTATGTACAACTCTACAATGCTTCATGAGTAGTATTCAATCATTTGTTTTTGCCATAGCTTTAGCAAGAGATCCTTCTGAGTGGAGACTTGGATGGAATGTTAGACTCCTCTCTGTTGCCTATTGTGTAAGTCTATTTTTTTACCTAACTTTATCATTTTATTTTTTTCATACTTTAAAAGATAATTAAAAGTGATAAATGAAAGGATACAAAGCAAGTACAAAAGTTTTAAATGATAAAGAGGAAGAAATAAAAGATGTTTCCATTATTAGAATGTTAACTAGATAATGTTGTATTATCACAAGAAAGATTTGTATTTCGAGAATTAACTTGACTAATTATTGAAGTTAAATTGATTTATATCCACTTAATCTTATAAAAGTTATACCATAAGTATTATATATTACGATTTTTCTCATGTCAATATGATAAAATATATATATATACTTCTTTCGTTTTAAAAAGAATGACAATCTGATTTGACATGAAGTTTAAGAAAATAAAGAAGAGTTTTCAATCTTGTGATCTTAAATTAAAGTTATGTCAAATGTACCAAAATACCTTTTAAATTTGAAAAACTAAAATTAAAGTGTTGTCAAAAAAAAAAGAAGGAAAGAATTATTCTTTTTCAAACAGACTAGAAAAGAAAAATAGGCCATTTTTTTAAACGTACGTAGGGAGTATATATTTTTAAATATTGATCAAAATTTACGTAATTTAAATCATAGAAAACGAAAACTGTCATATAAACTGAACAAAGAATAAATGAACCTTTGATAGAAATACTTTACTGTTTGGCACAAAAGATTGTCATTTTCTTGCAACACTTTAGATAATATCTTTTGTCATCCATAACCTTTTTTTAATGGTAGTCTTAATTAGTTAGAATACTTATAGGTCTTACTTAGTTAGAATACTTATAGGTTAAGTTTATTATTTTTTTTAAATTTGCTAAATTTTTTTTGGTTTTTTTTTTTGGCAGGGAATAGTTGTGACTGGAGTTACATTTTATTTACAAGCTTGGGTTGTTGAAAAGAAAGGTCCAGTTTATATGGCCATGACTACACCTTTGGCCTTAATTTTTACAATTGCTGCTTCTGCTGTGCTTTTTGGAGAGATCATTAGTTTGGGAAGGTAATATTCTTACTTTAAAAAAATATATATCTATTAATATGAAAACTAAGTTGGTCAAATTCTGTAAGACAATGCTTAAGTAAACTTATAAGCTAGTCAGATTGACTTAAAAGAACTTTTTAACTTATTTTTGTTTTGATAAATATTCAAAAGTACTTACAAGTTGAGTGTTCGTAAGTCAAAATCACTCAGAAGTCATAAGGTAGTCGTTCTAAACTTATGATTTTTTCAATTTTGTAAAAATTTCTAATTTGACAAAAATAAAATTTCTATTTTATGCTAAATAATTTTTTTAAAAAAATTCTCAAAATACCTTTTCCAAAACAAAATCTTTGGCATCCTCTGTGTTACATATTTGTTGCCAAAACAAAATCTTTGGCATCCTCTGTGTTACATATTTGTTGTTCTATCTTTTTTCTTATAAAGATACTTTTTGATTTTGTAAACAATCTAGTCATCATTTTACTAAAAGAACAACTTAACTATTTTTTTACCAAACATGTCAATTATTTATTATCAGTTTCAACACTTTATTCAACACAGATAATTATTTATTTATAAATTGATTTTAGCACTTAACACTCTATCGACTATTTACGGTTAGCTAACTCAAACATATATGCTTTTAACACTTAACACTTTATCAATTATTTACGATCAACTAACTCAAACGTACTCTAAAATTAGTTATTGATGCACTTGTTTTTTTTTTTTGCATGTTTCATTTCTTGCAGCATTTTAGGAGGGATATTGTTGGTTGGTGGTCTATACTGTGTACTTTGGGGGAAATCTAAAGAACAAAATATGAAAACTTCAAATATTGAAGATATTGAAAAGGCAGAGAATGGATCAAAGGAAGAATCAATCTTGGAGAAACAATCCTCAACACCAAATGCAAGAATCCAACACGCTTGTTCTCCAACTTAATTAGAGGTCTCGGAAATAAAAAATAATAATTAATGTATGTTCACCGATGAAAATAACTTATTATTCGTATAAAATAATTATTGTTCGTGTATCGTATGTGTCTCACATGCAAGAAAGAATCCTTTTGGCAAGGAGGGATTTAGGAGCTTCAATCTCATTGTGTACAATTAGCATAGTGTTTAGGATAATTCATGATCAGATACTAATTGAGTTTTATGTTGTATGTGGGAACTAGCTATTATTAATGCGACTATTAATAAAGGTTAGTAGATAAGAGGGTTGTAATCTAGTGTTTCTTTTCAGTATTGTTATTATTATTTTGTTGCTCTTGCTACTTTTTTTATTTTTTGCTAGGTTTTTTTGACTCTATTTATTTTATATGGTTGATTATTTTATATGATTTACTTGAGTTGGAGGTATATTGAAAATAGTCTATCTAAAAAATGGCCACGTAGCCTTTCTTTTTTCTTCTTTTGCGTCTTCTTCGTCCTTCTTCTGCATCCTCCTTCTTCTTTAAAATTCGACATACTAAAGACGTGAATAGTTCTAAGCGAATTATATATCGAAAGACTTGAAACATCGAGGGAATTTCATATCTAAAATTTGGGATTGTTAGAGGAGATTTTGAGTTGGTCGGAATTGAGTTGTCAGTGAGTACTTCATGTATAGTTTAACTATATTCACCTTTCTAACTGTATTATAATGTATAATCACTGTATAACTCATGTATAAATAAATTATTTATGTAGTCAGTGTTAAAGCTATATACGACTTTTGGCTATTTTTATGTAAATAAAACATAACTATATTTATTATAAACTAATTATTTTATTTTATTGTATATATTTGAAATCATCGCGATGGTTTAATGACATTGAACGGTCATTCTCCATGGGCTCAGAGGCCCGCTTACTTGATATCTCAATAAATAGCTTAAGGAAGTTTTGCATACTCTAATTACGTTTTATATATTAAAATAACAATAACAATATCTTACATAATCAACTTGAAAGTAGGTATTTCTTGATTTTAAGTTCCAAAGTACACAAACATACCTCTTTACATTTGTGTGTAGCGCATATATACATAGATATACAAAAAGATATTAAAAATATATATATGAAAAAAGTTGAAAACACTCACTTATTTGAACGAATATGCATGAATATAAATCATGTATATCATTATATATAATAATGTATAATATCGCATGAGTAATACGATAAAGTTGTACCACGAATACACAAACAAGAGAGGGACTATGAGCAGTGATATTCACTCTTGTTTGTAATACTTTCGTAATAGGAACGAGATTTGTGTATCAGTTATCAACAACGGAAGATCAATGAAATTCTTTTTTTTTTTGAAGAATTGCTCCAAGCCAAACTTGAATCTCAAGGAAACAAGGTAATTGATTCACAAATTAACTGTCGATTTGTGGTAGATGTGAAATTTGATTTCCTCTTTCAACTCTTTTTTTTGTTTCTGCGTTCTTTCTCTTATTTTTCTTCTTTTTTCCCTGTCTCTGACAAGAGTGAAACACAACTTTAGAATAGGGAGTAAAAGTGGTTCAACAATTACCCCATAACTGTTCCCACTTTGTTTTTTAAAAATTGTATTTATCTTTATTTCATAAACTTTATCGGGTTGGATTGGATCGGGTCAGATCAAGTCGGATCCACATGAACGACCCATGACAATACCATTTATAATGTTTTATGTGAATAACACAACCATGACAATTTTGTTTTTATATGGCTTGAGATAATATCTCTCATTATCTCCTACAATAAGATAAAAGGTATGAAGTAGAACATTATTTATAAATAACCTTTTCAGTTTCATTGGGCGAAATAACAAAAAAAAAAATTAAAAAAAATAATAAATATATATATATATATATATATGACCAACAAGCAAAACGAGTTTTTATTAACAAATAATTAAGTTGTATAATGTATAATTTTGAATATTCTTTTTTTGGTGATTTCAGCATTTTGCTTTTTGTGACGAAAATTATGTTTTTCTTTAGGCGGTATATTATTGAATTACGTTGAAAGTGTTTTCAGAATCTAAAAGTCTTAATAGTAATCTCCAAGTAGAAGCTTAATTTTCCAATTACTTCTAGAAAGTATGACTAATTAAATGGCTAATTAATTATCTAGGATCACTCTTACGTCGTGTATGGTACGTATTATAACAATAATTTCTATTATATTGACTTAGTATTTTCAATACTAAAATTTTTACCTACAAAAATACGAACTTTCATATTCTTGGACTGATTCTATTAATTGAAGTTATATTAATTAGTCCCTTAATCCATCCAATCCTTTGCTAATTGATTTTTACCTAAACTCGATTTCACTTTTCATAGTAACTAGATAACATGATATTTAATTTAATCGAAAGAAGAATCTATATGGTGCTCGATCGATTTGTAGAATATAATTATTAAAATTGATAAATGTTAGAAAATCAAGTAGTGCTTCGACGGTATGATTAGGTACGGAGTATTGCATATTGAAATATAGGTTAAAAACCTAAAAATTGAAATAAAATAACTTGAAAGGATATTCCCTTTTGGTGAAAATGATTTTTATTGAAAATCTTTTCTACAACCAAATAGTAGGAAGGGACTTATTATTCAATAAATATTTTATGTCGTACCCCTTTTTTTCGGAGAGAAGCAAATATTTCAGTACAAAATCTTAGTAGCTTAGCTGGTTGGTTCTAGTGGCGGAATCAAGATTTTTATGAAAGGAATTCAAAATATGAAGTAACATATGAACTAGTCGAAGGGGTGCATCTTCTATTATATATACATAAAAATAATTTTAACCATATATAATTAGTACAATTTTCCGCCGAAGAGAATAACCTCCTAGTTGACTACATGAATTTTCAGCCTGGTGGTAACGGTCTGATTTTCACTCTTAAAAAGTAAAACGTTACAAGTTAAAGAAAATAAAAAAATAATTAATTCTATTTTGATTTTATAATGACAATTAATAAATTAAAATAAATATTGTAGTAACCTTGACAACTAATATAAAACCAAAGATGTATAAAATAAAGTTATAAATAATTTATGAGTAGCTGGCTAGCTAAGAAAAAAAAAACTTTATGATGGACCTACTTTCACCTTAATTTTTTTTAGGAAGAGATTATTTAAGAAATAAAAAAAAAAACAAGAATAAATACAATATTTTCTTTATTTAGGAGGTTGGTGCCCTGATATAAAATGGTGTTTAAAACTTTTGGCAGGCATTTTAGATAGACAATTTCTACGCTACGATTCTAATTATTTTTTTAATGCACCACTTAATGCACTTTTATAAAATCATTGTAACTTTTTCAATATTTTTCTATTGATGCATATGTACTTTAATTATCATAAGGTCCACATCAATAAACCTATTGGTTTTAACTCAATTATGCTTATATAAAAAGAAGTTAAAAAAAAAAAAACATGAGAAATTGTTCCTTTCCTTTTTTCTTATCCCTCGGAGCTTCCACCTTTTCGCTCCATTGGTGACTTGAACTGATAACCTTCGAGTAGGAAGTGAGGGGTGCTTTCCGTCCGAGCAACTCCCTCTCGTCCATGAAAAATTGTTTAATTTTGAAAATGTTTTCTTAAGTCGCATCGTGGGAATAATATATAAAGTGATTAGTCGTACGTGAGTCGTAAAACTAGTACTCCCTCTGTCCGCTCAAAGTTAAATTAGACTACATTAATTTGATATTTTAAACAAAAAATTGATATATTCAAAAACTACACGAAAAGTACTATAAATTCCAATTTTTTGTATATCAATATGATGAAAAAATACAAAAATGTTAGTCAAAGTTATTATCGTTTGATTCTAAAAAAAGAAATTATGAAAATTAAAAGTGGACGGAGGTAGTAGTTTACTTGGGTTTTTTTAACAAACTTGGCATTTTTTGGTACTTTTTTTTAATCCTTGATATATAGGCATAGTTGAGTCAATTTTTTCCTACAAGATTTAATTAATTTTTATTTTCGACTTTGGTGTTAAAAATTACAAGTAGGAGATTATCAACTCTATATGAGTTTTAAAGAAGGGGTTGGTTGAGTTGGCACACATGAAATGTAGATGTAAATTAAAGTTGCATGGCTCACATTATTATTTGAAACCAATTAATATGTGCATAACATTTCAATCACTAAAAAAAAAATTAAAAAAATCCTAATCATGCATAATGATTTAATTAAAGAGAGCATATTATAAAGACGTGATCCCAATAAATATAAACGTGGCTAGCACATAATTACATGATCTTTGCTCATTTGATTTTATGGAAAACCATAAAATCTTATTGCAAATTCAGCCAATCAACAAAAAGATTGAAAGAAGAAATGATGATAGAATATGAAAGAATTTTTTTTTAAAAAAAAATGATGAATAGTTGTCGAGCACTTTATGTTTTCAATTTTTTTTAATAAATAATATCATCATGTGTAATAGCTCGCAAATTACACATAAAATGTGAATCGTACAAAATAAGTCTTATACAACAAACTCAACTGAGAAGGATATAGGTGCAAGAGAACCTTAGACATCTCTAAAAAACCCGATGCGAGAGAACCTCAGACATCCCTAAAAAACTCGGTGCGATACGATCCCAAATCTCCTTTATGCAATAGTCTCAATAACGTATGCAAAATTTTCCGCAAGCAATATCACATATATAAATAAATGAATACTCCCTCCGTCCCTTTTTAGTTGTCCACTTTAGAAATGACACACAGATTAAGACAACAATGATTAGCACAGTGAAGTTACAATTTTACCCTTATGACAACTTTCACTTCAAAATTACAACCACTTATTTGAATTAAAGTGAAATAAATTGGAGGGAAACAACATACACTTTTACAATTTTCAAGAAGTGTAAATAAGGGTATAACAGGAAAAAATTTGTTGTCCTTTCTTGATTTGTCAAAATGGACAACTAAATAGGGACAACTAAAAAAGAAAATATGGACAAGTAAATAGGGACGGAGGGAGTACGTAAGTGAATCAATGTAACAAGATTAGCATTTGCGTAATAAATAATAAAGGGGGAAAAAGAGAATAATATTAATTAGATGTAATTAAGGAATTAAATATTTTTATGTTATTTGGAAGAAAATTGGTCCCTTTTACTGACGGCCAAAATACGAATCTCCGCAATTTCAGGGAGATATTCTATGGCAATAATTGGTCTCTTTATTATTTTTCCTTTTTAGTCTCGTATTTATATATATCAACATAAAAATAAAAAGTAATTATATGAGAAATGTTATAATATTTTGGCCTATACTTTTCAAGAATTAATAAAAATTTAAATAAGTAATTCTTTTCGACTATTGGCTTAGGACAGTATGCTTCTTGGTACATTAATATAAAGTTAATTGTTTAGATTTTATTTTATTTTATTTCCTTTTTAACTCTTGGTAAGTTGAGCAGCCTCCTTTAATACTCTTTTGCTTATTTGACCACCGTGATTTGAAAAATATACAATTTGTACAAAATTGTTAATTACTATTTTCTCCAAATTATTTTTATAAAAATTAAGGAGTCGTAAAATATATGGAAAAGGAAAATATATTTTAAAATTTATGAAAACTCTAAAATATATGGTACGAGAGAAATATATGGTGAGAAGTATTAGGAAAATTAATAATAAAGGAGTAATAAAATATATAGTAAAAAGAAAATATATTTTAAACAAGATGCATCACAAAAGATAGAAAGCAAAATAAAAATTATGCTAGGAAAAATTAGAAATATTACCATCATAACTTGCCTAAAAATGGCATTAAAAGCCCCATATTTTATTTTATTTTTGGTATCAAATACTCAAATACATTTTTAGAAATTTTATGATGACAATATAATGTGGAAACAAAATAAAAGGATTTAAAATATTCAAAAAAAAAAGAGGTTTACATTTTTAAAATAACCTTCTAACATTCATATATGAAATTCTTATTATTTAAATAAATATAACATTTATATTAACGGCAATTATTATTTTTAAATTTTATCTTATTTTTCTTATATATAATTTCATTTAAAATATGAATAAAGTCTACATATATTTTACTCTCATACTTCCACTTGTGGAATTTAATAAGGTATACAAATGTCTGTTTGTTATTACTTTCTCTATTCCATATTAACTTATTTGTGAGATAATACACATTTATTAAGAAAAATATTTAAGGATATAATTAAGTTATATTTTCCACTATTGTGCTTTGTGAAATCATAAGTATAACTTTGCATGTAGTGCAATTTATATTCAAGAAAACATCAAACTTCATCAAAGGAAATGATAAATATGGAACACAAATTCAAACATACATCTTGTACTTTGAACATTTCAATTATTTTGAACAATAAAAAAAGTCTCAAACAATCAAATCAATTAATATGAAATAGAAAGAGTACAATTTTTGGTGTAACATTAGAGAACTATCCCTATGTTCATTTGTTTTAAATCATGTTTTACTTCAAAAAAATCAATTTGATTAATTTTTGAAGTTAAATTAAATTAATCTTTTAAATATAAAATTTAGACACTCAAAATTACATAAAAAAAATTATAGAGAGAAGTATCAAAGACACCTTTAAATTTGACACAAATTATTAGTTTCATCCCTGAACTATCGACAGCCTTAAAAACACCTCTTTACTTGATTAATTGAAGCTAAATACACCCCAATCTCGCAACATAAGTGAAATACAACCCTAAATTCTCATCAACTTTAGGGGTGTTTTCGACACTTTTCTTGTTTTTTATTAAGAACTTCATGCTGCTGCAAGAGTTTGAGATCACTTGTTATGTCATGTTGCATATCGGGAGTGTATCTAAGTTTCATTAGTCAAGTAGATGAGTTTTTTAAGGCAGTTAATAATTTATGGATTAAACTAATAATTCACTCCAATTTTAGATGTGATTTTGATACTTGTCTTTTTTTATAAATTATAATTTCTTTTATGTATATAATTAACAAAATACCTTATATAGTTTGACTCTGAAAAAAACGAATTAAAGTAATGAGAAAATAGTAGGGTATTATATTTGTTTCCTTTTGAAATAAAATGGTAATCAAATATAAAAAGGAAATAAAATCCCACTTTCCTTCCCGCCATCTATATAAAATCTCTCTCTTCCTATTCATTCCTCATTCTCTCTACTCTCTTCCTCTCCAAAAATAAAAAACCCTTGAAAAAAAAAAGGGGAAAAAATGGGAGCTTGTGCAACGAAGCCAAAGGATTTGAAAGGAGATGCACCGGAAACCGCACCGGAAAATGTTCCGGCGACGGAAATCGCCACCAAAGATGCGGCGGAAGTAGCCGTCGCCGCCAAGGATGTGGTGGTTGTGGCGGAGGAAGAAGTGAAGAAGGAAATAGAGGGCGATGCTGCTGCTGCTGCTGATGATGACGATGCTGAAAAACGCCGATCTCTATCTAACTTGTTCAAGGAGGTAAATTTATTTTTTCAAATTTTTTATTTTATATTTATTTTTCTGGACTAATATTATTTATTTGTAGTAGAAATTTTAATGTGTTTTTTTGTCTGTTCTCCCTATTTATTCTGTTAAAAAAATTATTTTGCTTTGAAGCTGTTGTATATTCTTACGATTAGCTTTACATTTTGGGATGAGAGATGGAGAGGATTACAAAACAGAGAATATTAAAGTCACCTACGAAGAAACGAGGAATAAAAAAAAAATTGAATTTGGTTCAAATACTCAATCAACTAACTATTCGCAGTTGAAACATAAAAATTTCCTTGAATAATATAGTTCATTCTCTTCCTATTTTTTATATAGGAAATAAACAATTTTTTTAAAAAAAAAAGAATCTTTATGATAGTTTACGAATTATGTCAAGGTAAAAGAAATTGAACATATTTTTTTCTTTAAAAAATGTATTTTTGCTTCTAAGTTTATCTTCTTTTTATGTGTACTACTTGATAATGTTATTTGATTGTTGATAATTCATCTTATTGACTATAAGAAAGCAATAAAAGTCAGATTAATATTTTTTATTATTGATTGTTGATAATAATGGATTATGTTATTGTGGAAGGTATATGTAATTAAGAAAGTCATAAACGTCACTTCTAAACCTAATGAATGTTATTAAATTATACCAACATGTAATTATTTTTGGGACATGAAGTTGTACTATCATCATAATTATATATGGTCCATCTCTTTATTGTTTAAATTACTATTTTTGTTGGTATCCTTTTATCTTTCCTTAAAGATACCCTTAATCCTGAAATCAAAACATCACTTTTTTTATGGTGGAGTGGTATGTATATCGTCATCGTTTATTAAAGGTCTTATCTTTGAATCACTTTAGTTGTGCAATTGCCTTTGTTAGGAAACACCTTACTCCTCAATGACTTCCTGATGCGAATTTGGATTTAATTGGACTTTAATATGGATATTGAACACCGAGTGAGAAAACAAAAAAAAATTGTTGTTAAATTTGTTTATTCTTTGATTTGCCTAGCTGGAACTGAGATAATGTAGTGGAAGTATAGACTAATTGCTATATTTGTGGTCTAAAAGAATCTTGGTAATGATGTTTTGTTTGGATTGTGAGTTGTTGACAACCAAACATGGTCTTGCTTTCTTGGTAATGAATGGACCACTAATTTGTTTTCTTCTCCTTTGTTTTATCTACTCATGTTCTTATAGTCTTGTCTGCCTTTTTGTTTCATTGGTTTTCATGTAGTACTAGGTTAACTCTTTTTTCCCTTTTCCCTTTTTTGCGACTCTTTAATTTCAGATTTTCCGCTTAACATGTTTAAGATCATAATATTCAAAAGTTTTCTTTATTTGTATAAATTTTGTGTCGAGTCAAAATCATACAAACAAATTAAAACAAGGGAGTACTAATATAGCTTCAAGAACTACAAAAAGGAAGAGAAAAGTTACTATAGATTCTCCTGCTCCTGTTTGTATTTTTTCCTTTTGAAGGGGAAAGAAAATAAAAGTGGGAAATCTTCATCTTGATAGAAAACAAAGAAAATATTTCATTTTCCCTCTGCATACTAGCGTTTGATCGTAGATTTTGAACATTTATCTTCAAAGGCGATGAAATTTGACTCAAAATTTGATCTTTTAATATTTTCGCTTGCTCAAACCAGTTTTTGGGACTTCCTCTCACAAAACTTCAAGCTTTTTATCCTAGTAAAATACATCTCCAAACATAACTTCAGGTTCCAAAAACCATAACTTTGAAAACTCAAATTTTTTAAGTTTCAAGTTTCAACTTCAAAATCTATGGCCAGAACGGGAGTTAAAGTAACTGCCAAATATGGTACCATGGCAACATGGAAAGAATGTAGTCATGTTTTTAGTTCACAATAGGTACCATTTTAAGTATGGTAGTTTTGCTACAAAGAACAACAAGGGTTGCATTGAATTGATATACCTTGTTAGTGTTTGAGTAGCTTATGATATGTTCCATCTATTTGTTGCAGAACGAAGAATGTAAGGGATTGGAGCAAGTAAACGAGGAGGCATCCCAGATCACACCATCAGAAGCTAAGCCAGAAGAAGTTGAGAAGGTTGTTGATGCTCCTGTTACATCGGAGATAGTAAAAGCACTAGAAGTGGCCTCAATTACTGCTGAGGCTCCCAAGGTGGAGCCTTCCGAGGAGAAGAAGATAGATGAAGTGAAATCAGAACCTAAGACTCCTGCTGAGAAGAATGTAGAGGAAGTAAAATCAGCAGCAGAGACTCCTGCTGTAGAGGAAGTAAAACCGGCAGTAGAGACTCCTGCAGAGAAGAAGATAGAAGAGGCTCCAGCTGCAACAGTTGCTCCAACTCACGTGGAGACGAAAGCAGAAGATGCTCCAAAGGTAACTGTAGTAGAAGAAAAGAAGTCGAGCTAGTCTTGGTAGTGATAATTTGAACCATAATGTGAAAGATTTTGAAGAACGAAACTATGCTTCCTTAGTAGTTGCTTGAAGATTGCATGGTGAAAAACGCGTGGAAATGATTTTTTTTGTTGATTGGGAAAGTTGTGATGAGAAAAGATTTAATCTTTTATTTGTTTATTGTCATATACTCGTCGTTGTTTTGAGTTCTATTACACTCATTATATTTTCATCTTGTTCATTATTGGCATGTTTAAACATACTATTATCATTAGCTTCTTGCAATACAAGTTAATATGGTTTCCACAACTTGTCTTGTTCTTTATTCACTGATTTACAAGTTCTTAAGTTCTATTTGAATTAAATCAGTAAAAGTGGAACTAAAATAAACATTTATCGATATATGAGTTGGTTTCTTCTGCTTATGGTTCTTGATGAGCTGCAGTCGATGTTGGACTAATTATATCATCAGTTTTGAATTCTGGGACTACTGCAGCAGTAGCCTGATTTATACCAGTATATGAGATGATCTCAATGACTCCATTGTCGTTACGTTTCAAGGCTTCAGCTGCAGCTACTGTCTTCTCTTTGGCTGTCCCCCATAACATAATGTATAAGCCAATAACGATGAATACTGATCCTATTAAGCTGTCATCATAAGAAGACATTGTTAGTTCTTGATCGAAATTTAACTGAAATTGAACAGTCATGAGGTAGATTCTAACCTTCCAAGGTGCAACTCCTCGGGAAGGACAATCGTACCAACTATGGCTACAAAGATAAGTGCTAACGGATAGAATGATGAGACATAGAGAGGCCCTTTTTGTTTTGTGCACCATGCTACTACGGTCACTCCTAATCCCGAAGAAACAATGCCCTGAAACAATGCTTATATAAGAATCAACTATAGTGGTAAGAGTTCAACACATGATGCTCGGATTTTGCATCCCCTAGCCTCTGGAAATTGGATAGAGGGACGTACAGAATAAGCAGGAGTGAAAAGTCTGATGTTCCAGCCAAGTTTCCAGGGAGATGAGTCCCTTTCTCTAATAAAAGCATATATCCCTGCTTGGATAGCCCCACAAAAACACATTAAGGCAGTGTTTGAGTACATAGGGTACCTCTGCCTCATCCTCCCCTGTTGTCAAGAATATAGTACATTGTTATCAACAAATTTCAGAGAAATAACTTCTCCGTCATACCACGCGCACACACACACACACCTACCTGAAAGATCAACCATGATGCATAAGAAGCACAACTCAAAAATGCAAGTATTGAGCCCCAAATATCATTGTAAGTTGCTTGTTGTGCTGTTGTTGCTGTGGCATTACTAGTATGAAGCAAATGGATATTCATAGATGGTAATGGGATCTTCATTCCTTTATAAAGATTCAGTATCAATGCTCCTCCAATGCCTAATAAAGTTCCAAACAACTTTGCTTGTCCTGCTAATCTATGTATGTCCAATCTTTCCATCCTGTCAATATCGTGTCCAAAAATAATTGTTTGATCACATCATCAAATCATATTTGACGTAACAGAAACTCGAACTCACAATCTTAGAATTAAAAGTAGATTACTGACCCTACAAGTACAGCCATAATCAATGTAACTGCAGGAGTGAGGTTAGACATAGCTGATGAAAATGTTGCTGTTGTGAAAATTAAACTCTCTGCATATAAGTTGCTTCCAAGTGCTGCCCTGTAAAATAAATATTGTGTTTTTTTTAGAAGTACTTGGAATTTATTTGCTTATATTTGAATATTTTTTTACTATATAGTAACATAATTGAAAATGATTTCATTATTTTAGCTGTGATTCTCACCCCAATAATCCATTAATGACACCTTGTAACAGTATTGTCCAAGTTAATCTTGGTCTTTTTTTTCTGCGTGCAAAAAAAAAAAATATAAACAAGCTAATATTGATTAAACTAATAATAAATTCCTACTTATATATAGGATTACTGTGAATTATGACATTATATATAGTCATGATATGTACTATGTATCAAACAACTTTATCTGATCAAGGGCCGAGGCACAAGGGTCCTGATACTATTCAGGTGCAAAGAACCTTAGAGAAGTAAACACTCGAACGTGAAAACAAGAGTTCTTGCACTTAACATTGTTACATGTCAAATGAGTCAAATGTAACAATTAACAAATTCTAAAAATTAACACAAAAAATTATAAAATTAACCTTTCCATAATGAAAGCAAGAGGAACCATGAAAGCAGTAGCAAAAACCAATCTGTAAAAGACCATAATTTGTACTTTCATTCCATCAGCAACAGCAACTTTGTAGAAAATATTAACACTTCCAGATGCAATTTGACTTAGCACCATTAAAATAATTGTTTTCATAATTGCCATAATATAATTTTATCTTCAATAAGAGAGAATGAAAGTATAATTAAAAAAACACAAACTTTTTTTGTGCTTATAATTCTTCCTTTCACTCTCTCTTTATTGGTTTAATTAAAATCAATTAACATGCTCATGTATTTATACTACATAATATTATATATATTCACCATACTTTTTATGTTGGTAGAAAAAAGGTAATCACATGTCCCACCTATATATAGTTCACTTATCTTGTTAAAATATCAAATGAACAAGGGGTCACTTTCATTAAGTTTGGCCCTAACCTTAATTTAGGTAACTCAACAAAGGTTAAATATTACTGCCCCATTTCTTTTTAGTTGTCATAGTTTCCTTTTTAAGACTAGTCAAACGATATGAATTTAACTAACATTTTTAAGATGTATTTTCTCATCTTATTGATATGAAAAAGGTTAGCAATTTATAGTACTTTCTGTATAGTTTTTGAATATCTAAAATTTTGTTTTAAAATATAAAATTAATGTAATCTAATTTAACTTTAAAAAATAGTCAAGTTGATTCTCAAAAAGTGCAACATAAGAAACGAAGGGATATAGTTTTGGACCAAACAAAGAGTTTTATGTCTCGAATCACTAATCAATTTAGTTCTTACAATTGCATGTGTTAAGTTATAACACATTTGTACGTGCATGATCTTTTGTCTTTATGCATCGGAGATCACTAGTCTAACTAATTCGAATTGGTAGAGTGTAAAGCTTATTAAAAGAAAAAGTGTTTGTTCTTATGGCTCGAATTCAAGATTTTTATTGATTAAAGATTGTTTAGTCTAATAATATTAGTTTAATTATAAGGTTGATCATTCAGGTTATTTAATTAGAATGAGATTGATCACATGCAACATAATTAATTTAAGACTATATATGTGAATATAACGAAAGTGACGTAATTATAAGAATAACAAGAGATTACATTATATAGTATATAATTGAGTAAATACACGAACTTTTAACGACTATAGTTAATATTGTGTCAATGTGCCATGCTATAAGGGCACAAAGAGTTTAATTACTTTAGTATTGCAAGCTTGAGGCAATAACTCACTTTTTAAGTTTTTATAGAAAGAAGATAACGAGATATGAGGAAAAGAACCAACTATATATGGTTACGATGAAGTTGTAAATATTCGTTTATTTTTAATTAGAGATTTCGGATTTGAGCTCTGTTGGATATGAGGACAAAAACCAACCAAGGTCATGATGAAGTCGTTAATATTTCTTCATTCTTAATTAGATATCTTTAATTTGGGCTTTGTTGGATATGAAGACAAGAACCAACCGATGTAAATATTCCTTCATGTTTAATTAGAGATTTTGAATTGATGAACCATGTTGTATATATGAGAACAAGAACTAAACAGGGTTATAATGAAGTCATAAATATTCCATTTATAATTAGAGATGTCGAATTTGACCTCTGTTGGATATGAAAACAAGAATCAACTAGGGTTACGATTGAGTCGTAAATAGTTATTCATTCTTAATTAATTAGAGATCTTGAATTCGAGCTTTGTTGGATAAAAGGACAAGAACTAATAAGGATTACATGAAGTCATAAATATCCTTTCATTCTTAATTAGAGATCTTAAATTTGAACTAGGTTGGATATGAGGACAAGAACCAATCAGGGTTATGATGAAGTCGTAAATATTCCTTCATTCGTAATTAGAGATCTCGCTAATTTAAATTTTACTGGACATGAGGACAAGAATCAATTAGGGTTATGATGAAGTCATAAATATTCTTTCATTCTTAATTAGAGATCTCGAATTCGAGCTCTACTGAATATAATTTTTTTAGAAAACATCTTACCCCTAAAACAAAACTTACAAAACTTTCTGAGCGAATCTGAATCTAATCAGACCCTAATATAAGTATCGGCTATCCCTCCCAAAATAAAGTAGACAAGAAAGAGTTAGCGTGACATCTATCTCTAAGCATGTATGATGGTAGGTATATATGGAGTCCATTAATTGTTGGAAGAAATAACCTTTATATAGAATTGTTAAGTTGTAAAAATTTGCAAATTTTTTAATTGTAGATTACTTTATGGTTATATATTTGTTTTGTTGGGTCAATATCAATTTATTGTTATGATAATAATACATAAAATACAAGTAAGTTCCACTCATAGAACAAGTTCATGTGATCACTCAATTTGTTGGTTTTAATTAGTGATAAGTTGTTTAAGTTTGTTGACCTTAAAATGTCGAGTTATTTTTTGATGACGAATTTTTTTTTACTATTCTAAGGAATTGTATTTTCTGAGATATTAACGTATCGTTCAATGATGTAAAATATAATTTTGTGACTTTCTTAATATGGACATAGTTTGCCAAAAATAAAAGAAGGGGATTCATGTTCAGACGGAAGAGATTATTTGTACCATATGAAAGAATTATATTAAAGAATAAATAGTTACTATTATTGTTGACTAATGAATTTTTTTTAAATTCTGTGTATTTGAATATTTGTAATAGCAATTTATAAAAGGTAATGGAAATATGTGATTATTAATGCAGCGCTTAAGATATTTCTATATCTTTTTGATGAACTGTGATTTGTTTATATGGTAAGATAGTATATAAAATAAAAAATATTTTGTTACTTTTCACAACTTGTATAATTTTCATGTTTATGAAAAAATAAAATACAACTTAAAAAATTTAAATTTTATGTTCAAATAAAACTTTTAACTTTATATCAATCTAATATTATATCATGTGTCCAAACTTCCCCTAATTATGGTTCTTTGATTAGTTCAATTTGACTTGTTTGGATTGTGAGCAACTTATAGTTGTTGTTTTTTTACTATTATAGAAAGATGAAGAAGTAAAAATATTATTATCATGATAAGTTGGCTTTTATTACAACTTTAAATAAAGTAGTTGTAACATGTGGAGTTGTTAGCATATTTTTCCTTTGTTTGACAAAACAATAAAGTCATATTTTATTTATTCCACATTTGTCGTACATAGAGATGTATGATTTTACTAAACTTGTGGTATGATTGATCAAAGTTTGATAAATGACATGTAGAAATCGGAGTCTCAATCGATAGACATCGCTTTTACTCAAAAAAAAAATCCTCAAAAAAGAAAGCAATAAGTCAGTCTACACAAGGACTAACAAAATTGAAACAACAAAATTTTTGAGTCATCTTAATGGATTCAGAAATCAGTGATCTGGTCTTAATCGAAGTCAATTGACTCACATAGAAAATGAAATTCGTTTTTATCATTTGTGAATTAAAGCGCGGATTAGTGCATGTTCGCTTGATTCGGTCATAGTCTCATCTGATACGCAGTCAAAGCCTATATTTATTAGATAAAACAAAAAGGGTATGGTAATAACCTTACTCCACAAATTGCACACTTTATTCATTCACAGTGGAGTCTGACTAAATTTGAATTTGCATCGAAAAAGTCTCACATTAAACTCAAGACCTCTGATTAAAAAAAAAAATTAACTACTTACTACTCTGCCATAATTCTTGTTGATAA
This sequence comes from Solanum stenotomum, assembly GCF_019186545.1. Classification (NCBI taxonomy): domain Eukaryota; kingdom Viridiplantae; phylum Streptophyta; class Magnoliopsida; order Solanales; family Solanaceae; genus Solanum; species Solanum stenotomum. Next base: position 83,622 of record NW_026021380.1, on the reverse strand, counting down.
TGTATCTTTATTAAATATTGACATAGAAGAACAATTAGACGATAAAAAATTGTCTATAACAGTATATTGCTCTATTAAATTGTATGAATTTACGATGATCTTCAAGTACTACTGCAACAACAATAACATTAGATTTTGTCAAATCTTTTATCATAATTAGAATTATCTTTTTGGGTAAAAAAAATATCTCGTCATAAATTTCTATATTTGGTTAGGTGTGTCAAAAATGAACCCAAATATAGGTAATTCATTCAATCCGTTCAAAATTTGAAGGATTGAACTCAAGATAATTTGAATTAAGTTCAATCTCAACTCATTCAAACCTTAACTCATTTTAAGAGAATAGTCAATTGAGCCCATGATTAGGATTTTTAAATTTTTCAAAACAGTGTTCTCTTTTTTTTTACAAAATAAATGTTTTTGACCTTCTAACAACAAAAATTTTCACAATTCAAAAGCTGAGGTCATGATAACACACCGATATCCCCCAAAATAGTGTGTAAGCCGAAAAAAAAATCGATCCAAATCTAAAATTAAATTAACCGATTAAATAAAACAATGTTTTTTAAAAAAAATGATTTGATTTTAAATTTCAAAAAAATAGATAATATTTCATTATATATATATGTGCAATATATCATTTTTTATAAACATTTTGTATAATCTTTAATCAACATTTATTTTTGGTATTTACTTATATCTAATGACTTTAGGCCTTAAGCTCATTTCTTAAAATTGAGACATGAAGCAAAATCAATTTATGTAAAAAAAAAAAAATTTAAAGAAATGAGACTTTTATCTGAACTTATTTTTATGAAAAAAAATTCTAATAAACTTTATTCACCTAATTATAACTTATAGAGGGGCTTTTAAAATATAACAAGTCATGTTCCCAAATTTTAGAATTGATAAGCAACTAGGGATACTAATTCTGATTATGCATTTTACTTTAATCAGTTATATTTTTGTTAATTAAGCTACCACTTTCTCCTCATTGTTAACTATACTCACATTAATCCCTCTTATTCTTGGTTAGCTTATATTAATATATAACAAGATAATTAGGAAATAGACCTAACTCAATCAATGTAAATGGAGAGATTAGGTTTTATGTTCACCTTTTTCATTTGTTCACTTTTTGAATTTTAATCATATATAATCAAAGTTTACACCTATATGCAGAAACAAATTTCAGATAATAATATTTGAAGTGTCAAACTTTCAAACTAAACTTCAGGAAAAAAAAAAGACTCAGGTTTGATGGTTGGACCACGACAAACCTACTTCAAACTTTAGACACACATTTTTTAGGAGAAATGGTCTGGTGAACCCTTATACTTGTATCAGTTTGTATTCTAAATCCTTCTACTTGCACCTTTGTCATCTGAACCCTTAAACTCAATTAAAATGAGACTTTTAAGCCCCTCCAACCATGTGTGTAGCTCACTCTCCTTTATTTAATTGACATGTCATATCCACGTCAGATATATTAATGCCACATCATAATTATTTCATAACTATTTTTTAAAATTATTAACCAAAATTATTTAATAAAATGTAAAATAATAACATTTTAATTTATTATTGGCATTTCTAATTCTCCCTATTTCACGACCAAACATCGCCGGCGTCGTCGCCATTTTTGCCGGCGAAATCACATATACTTTCTCCCTCACCCATCTTAATCTCCGCCGCACACCATCACTATTTTTCTTTTCTCCTCCAACCTCCACAGTAACAACAACCTAAACCACCGCAAAACCAGATCTGGCCACCGCACAACCAGATCTGGCCAAGCTTTTCGTAATCCTCACACCCCAAATTGCTTACAAATACAATTTCACACCAACCTATGCCGTGAAACTCGTTGAAATCTACCCATTATAGTTTCTCCCCTTCCTATTGTTTCATGGCCCAAACCATCGCCGCCGCCGTCATTGTTGCCGGCGAAACCACTCATATTCCTTCCTTTACCTGCCTTCATCTCCACCACACGTCACGACCATTTTCCTTTCCTTCTCCAACCTCACAAAACCAACAGCCAACACACCAGATCTAGCCGAAAAATAGATTTTGGAAAAAAAGAAAAAAAGGGTTGGGCAAGGAATGAATATAGCTGAAAATGAGGTGTAATGGGTGAAGAAGAAGGAGTGTTTTAATTAATGGTTTAAAAAAAATATTTTTTATAATTTTAAATATTTTTAAAGTAAAAATGCTCCTCACTCGCCTTAATAGGCGTGTAGTTACACACTTTTGCCAACTCAGACATCTTACTGCCACATAAGCCTGGTCAACGGTCAAAGGGGTTTGTTAAATTGTGTTTTATTGAGTTTAAGGGTCCAGATGACAAAGGTGTAAGTAGAAGGGTTCAAAATACAAACTGATACAAGTATAAGGGTCCACCAGACCATTTCGCCTATTTTTTATATTCAATGTTTTTTTTTTCATTTGTGTATCACAAAAAGTTAATACAAACGATATTTGTGTATTTATTTTAGAAGTGATATAATGTGTATTTGTGTATCTATGTTTTATTTCAAACATAATATGTGTATATATGTGCAAGATTGGGAGAAAGAGGAGAGAATCGAGTGAGATTTGAAGGAGAGATGAGATTGTATGTAAGTATATCTGTGTATCTCAATTTTAGTTGAGATACATGTTATACCGGAGATACCATGCTCGTCTCTCTCCTCTATCTCTCTTGATCTCGTTCATCTCTCTCCTCTCTAAACTAAGCTATGGACTACAATTAGGCAAACTATAGTTATTATTCATAAGTATGGTCCAAATTATAGTTATTTGAGAAAATTCCTCTAAAAACTTAGGAAAAATTACATAAATACATATCTTATTTTACCATAATCTCTAAAATTATCTACCATTTAAAAAAAATTACAAAAATCTCCTTTCAGATACATCCATGTCCCCTCTTGACTACATCCCTATTTCTTTCAGATACATTCCTCCCCTTTCTGATACATTCATCCCCCTCCTGGATACATCTGTATCCCCTTTCAGATACATCCCTCTCATTAAGTAATGCATTATTTGCAATACATGAGCTATGTATCCGAGATCCTATAATTTTAAGGGATTTTGTAATTTGTAAAAGAGTAGGAATAAAATGTAGTAGTAATTTTTTGAAAAAATTACAGAAATCTCACCTTTTAATTTACTTATTACCATTATCCCCTATAAGTTTTACAAATCTCCAAAATCCCTCATTTTCGCGCATCAAATTAGTGTATCTCGCGTATCAGATTAGTGTATCATGTATAAAATGTACATTAGATTAGTGTATCATGTATAAAATATAATGTATCTTACTTAACGATTTAATGTATCAGTGCTTATATTATTGTATCTGTTTGAGGGATTTCTGTAATTATAAACTTTTTAAGGGATATATTATAATTTTGCCTTAAAAGTATGTGATTTCTGTAATTTGCCCTAATTATTTGTGCACTTGGCCCTACAAGAAATGTACTTAAGGCCCATACTTCACATGCCCATAACTCAAAAGCCCAATATATAAAGTCTAAAAGCCCAAATATAACGCCCAAAGAAATGTATAAGGTCAAGCGTCAAACATGGTCCGATGTTGTGTATACTACGTTGTTTTCCCCCAAAACAGCTCCTTCCTTCCTTCCCCACTTGAAAGCAACTAAAAAACACCATTGATGATTCATTCTTTGTACAAAATATCGAGAAAAAAAGTTCATTTTTTTACCTTTTATATTTCACTTTTTGGGTCGTTTTCAAAATTTCAAGAAAATGCAAGTAATACCCAAATGGCGTAATGTTTTGATCTTGAAGAACTCACTTATTCAATCCACAAGAATAGTATCTTCTACACAATCACCAAATACCCATTTGAGTTCTTTCCATTCTACCTCAATTTGCTCTGAGAAATGGAAAAATAAGTGGAATTCTGTGAGTTTTCTTGCCTTTCCCTTTTCTTGTTTTTGCAGAAAACAATGAAATTGAGGTTTTTTTTTTTTTTTTTGTTTAGTTTGTTGGCTATATCGTAGGTTTTAGGTTATGTAATTGTTGTTTGATTTAGATGCGAGACATTAATGGATAAAGTTTTGATCTTTGATTGTTGTAGACTAGTAGCTGCAAAATAAAGATTTGATCATTGATTGTTATAGGCTAGTAGCTGCAAAATAACTTTCTTGTTTGTTTAATAACTGTGGTGTTCGAGCCAGCTTTCGTGCTCCCACGAGATATCTGACACCTCCCACCAACAATAGGTACTAGGTAACTTTGTTGACAAGGCTAGGCATATGGGAAGAAATCACCTAGTGTTTTTGTTTGCTGGGAGCAAAATAAACTTTCTTGTTGTTGTAATAGTTGCACAAGTATTTGGTTAGTTGAATTGTTTTAGCTTCATAAATATATCTAAACTAGCCTATTGATTGAAGTTGCTATGATTGGACTATAATGTGAGGGAAGAATTACAGTGTTGGTCAAAGTATTTACTAATTGAGGAAAGAAAGAAGATATACACGTTTCAAATAGTGAGAAGGTATTAATATTTGTTGGTTTCTTAATTTGTTTGGTTGGAAGCTATTTTCTTTTTTATTAGCTCAATGATTCATGAATTACTAAATCGAAGACAATTAATTTGCAGTTCCTTCGGTCGTTTCTATCTTGTCCTTGTCCCTTGATTGGAAGAAGGAATAACTGGTCGTACAAATTTGTGCAATTTTCTATGGGGTTCTATAGTATGTACATTTTGCTATTTTTTTCATATGGAAGTGTGATGATCATTCTCAAGAGGTGCTTTAGGTCATTTAGTTTAGCTGCTCCGCCATTTTAAGCTTATCCTAAAATTATGTGACAAAGTGCGATTTCAAGGGGAGTGATTTCCTTCTTTCAGCACTTTTGCAGGCAGTGTCATTCATGCTTATAAATTTCCATTTGCAAAAAGACAGTAACTATTTCAGTTTGTGTGTCCAGCACGTGTACAATACTTTTCCCCATTTTAATTTAGATTACCTATATTCAGAAGTTTTGGAGAGCAGATAAGCTTTTACCTCTTAACAGGTTTAGAGCTAGGAAATGAGCAATTAAACAGTTTTATTTCATGCGAAAGTATCTTACAATGACTTGAGATTTAATAGTGTGTGGTGGAAGCAGTTAACTAAGTTTTTCTAGTCTTTAAAGTGTTCTTTTGGAATGACTTCAGTAGGATCTGAAACCTTTGTCTGTAGAAGTAGTTAAATAAATTTGAAATAGTTCAGTATTTGACGTGCTGCATATGCCTTTCTTTCTCCAAGATTTGAATTTTATGGACACTGGATTGTAGGACAATGAAGGCAAGTGCTAAGTAGTTCTGAATTTAGTTCTTGTACATATTTACTGAATTTCTAGGAACATATATAGTGTTTACACCAAAGTTACTGGTTCAGTCGAACACATATCATAAAGCCTACATCCACCCCTGCACTTAGCCATTAAATCTCCACCAAGTTATCTGTAGTTGATTTTCTTATTGATAAAATAATTGTTTGATTCTATTCCTTGCACCAACACTTAAGCCCTCTACGTGAGAGCAAAGATATGGAGGTCTAAGCATCTGCATAAAATGTATCTCCTCCACAATTTAGAAATAAGTAAGAGGCTTCGGGGATGGTCTCTGAATCTGCCTATGTGTCTTCTCTTAAGTCAACAAGGCTAACCAAAAGCAAGGCTTATGCTGGCAATTTATCATGGTGTAGACAATCTGGTCCTTTTGGCTAGTAGCAACTTTTCACCCCCTGAATTGGTGAAAAAAGGGTCCTTTATAAATTATAAGCACATTGAAGCTTGCTCATAATGTTCTTTCAATTTCTTCCAGTATTGATCAATTTCTGGAGGACACAGAATGATGTTATCTCACCTTAGTCACTAGAATTGCTCAGGCAATAATGCATAGCAGAAATATACTCAGCACCTCTTATTGGTTCCAATGAGACGATCTGAAATGGAGAATGTCTGGCTGCCACTTAAGTTGACTAATCTGTTTTAGACTGTTTACCCATTTCCAGGGGCCAGTTCATTATTTGAAAGCAGGAATTGGTTAATAAATCAAAGGTTTTTGTCATATTCTTTTCCCAGTTTCAGGCTGGCGACACGTAGTATGAGTATTAGAAAACAGAGACATGCATCAAGCCAATCACTCTTTAAGGCGATTAATTGCTGCCAAAACCTCAGTCTCTAAAGTTACCTTCTTCAAAAAAGAAAAAAAAAAAGCTCACAGCCTCTAGTTTGAACATGGTTAAATCTTGGCGCCAGTTCCCCGTGCTCTTAGTGAAATAAATGGGCTAAATGATTTTGATTAGGAAATAAGATAAGGATTGGAGTTCGTTTGTCCAATTTTAAAATGTCACCTTGGTAGGCGTAGTGGTTTTAGAAAAAACTGCTTAAAATTACACCAAGAATAGAGTATACTTCTTCCTCCTCTATGTGCTATGTTTCAATTCTCTATTCTAGTATTAAGTGAAAAGGTTTTTCCTTGAGTGAGAGGGGAGGGAGGTGGTTTGTTCTATGTTTGCTTGTATATGTAGTGTCAGTATGCTCCCTTATCCACCCCCATCCCCCAAAGAAAGGGTTCCGATACTCCCATTTGAGACTGGTAGATATAAGGAAATTATTGTGTTTCTGCACTCAGTTTTAGCATTCTCTACTCATTCACAATGTATTTTCATGCTTGTTACCTTTAAGTTCAAGCAGTATCTTTCTTCAGTTTGCATATGTGACCTTTCATAAATTATTCCTGCAGGATTTTGGAGGAAGTCAGCAGCCAACTAAGGTAAATATCTTTACCAGCTATAGTGTGTGATATTGACTAGGATTAGAGATATCTTACGAGTTTTTTCGCTTGCTTTTCTCTGGTCAGTTATGTATTCTTTTTCCTAACATTTCTTTTTCTTTCCATGTAATACATCTGTTAACTTCTCTTGTCCTCCTCGTTTTCTGATTTATCATCCAGCTTTTCCTTTATTTTTTCAGAATTATATCAGATATGAAACCCGTCAAAAGCGTGCTGACTCAAAAAAAGCTTTGAAAAATCTTCTCTTTTATGGGGCATCTGGAAACTCTTTTGAGGTAAATATTTAATCTACTTTCATTTCATAGATATGGTAAATCTTAGTCTTAGTTATAATGATCAACTATTGCCGTCTTTGGTGAGGGATTTCTTTCTCTTTATGGAGTGACATAAAATGTTTTTCATTTAAAATGGTTTCTTTGGATTAGTTTGTTTCCTGAATTATTTTCCGGTGTTTGGTTGGACATAAGGTAAGTGACCTGAGGCAACAATAGAAGTGGTACGAGGTGTCATTCCGGTAATCATTTTGAGTATTGAAGGTTGATAGTAGTATTTACTTGGTAGTTGAAGACTTGAAGTGATATGAAGTACAAGTTGGAATACTTGCAAATGGGACGATTTACACACTCAGTTTTCCTTTTAGGATATGTTATTTTTTGTTGAAAAACATTTTTAGCATGTGAAAATAACCAAACGCTACATTTATCAAGGGAATCATCTTCCAAAACGACATGAATACATCCTAGATTGCTATTGCTGACCTCGATCATTGAACGTGAGGTCATTTTTGTATCTTGGAAAACTGAAAATCAGTTCTGCTATTTTTTCTGTTTCCAGTCCTTCCCCAATAGGAGTTCCTATCTTTTCCATCTTTTACCAAAAGAAGGCTAATAGATAGTATTTTATTGATAGATAAAATTTGTGATATCATTAGCTTATCACCAATGTTGCATTCACATATGTGTCGGTGTCCAAAAGAAACAATTACTATTTACCACCTACAGTGGAATGCGAGGAACCAGTTCCTCCAAATAGTGGACTAAAGCAAAACAACTGTGATAATCAACTAAAGAAATTTCTTCCAAGAAGATAATGTCATCATCATATAAGGAAGAAATATCTTTGCAACAAACAAAGTGTTGTCAGATCGACTATATGAATCCTGATTATCCATTTCTTACCATTTGGATCGATTTCTTTCCAATACTCAATAACTTAGAGGTTCACCAACACTAAAGCTCTAAACTGGACTAAAAAGACTCATAGCCAACACTGAACCTAATGTAGGCACACCATAATGACTAAGCCTAAATCTCTTGGTATGCCCTAATTCTTTCCATTAAATACTCCAAACATGGGCAAAAAACAACTTGTAGAAAAGGTTTCCTCTTCCTTTGCGACATCGGCTCCAGCTAGCAAACAGCCGGTCGCTTGTAACAGGTGTCAGCGGTGAGATTCCGCAACTGTCAAAAGAAAGCTCCAGCAAGAAGCAGCTTAACCCCGTCACATTCTCTTTACAATAATTTCCATGAAAATACTAACGTAGTTTCCAAAGAACTGAGGGAGAAGTTCGAGACCTTATGAGTTATTTTTATTTTTGCTCTTTTCTTCCTAGAACATACCCGCTTCCTCACCCCACCCCCAACCAAAGGAAAAACTGTTTTATATCTGCTTCCGAATGTGACACTTTGATCTGTTCATGTAACCTGAAAACCTGTCCTAATCAACCACAGAACTTCAGTCTTTTCAACGAACCTCACCTGTCCTCTGTCTGCTTTTGAAGTGAATGAGTAATCTCTTAGGAGGATAAAAGGAGGATCTATGAGGGAACAGCTCATTTTTGCAATTGTAGCATTAACTCACATAATGATCAAAGTTATCAAGGTCTAATGAGGATAGACCAAGTTCAGTGTAGTAAGACGAATCACCTCGTAGATAGAAGGAAAGATGGAGTCACATAAGCAGTGATGAAATTTTCACTTATACCTCATCCCATGTATAGTTCGTCTTTGTTCTTTACTGCTTTGCCTTTCTCCCCCGTCGCATCTTGACTCTGTTCGTGGGTTTCTGCTTTCTAAGGAAGTTATGGTCTACTGTAGTGTACTGGCTTAACTTCCTCTGTGGTCCGCAAGGCATGAATGCCATCCTTTCTGGTTTAAAGTCCGCATAGTTATAATGTGTTCAGTTTCTGAACTTTAGTATCTGATCAATTGCATGCAAGTACTCTTTTTGTATTAAATTCTCTTCTCATTTCACTATTTTTTACCTCAAAATTTATTCTACTCATGGAGAATATGCTATTTTCTTGTTGAATAATTTACTAGAATGAATCTTCAACAATAAATGATAGATGGGATATGGATCGGGATGATCGTTCAGAGAAGAAAAGTGAATATAAGTCCGGTGCTCGTCTTAGAGATCGCTCAAGGAGAAGGATGCGTAAGTTTGTACTCTCATTTCACAATTGGGTCTCTGCTTTTAATGAAAATTCTTATATCACACTTGAAAAATATCGGTGTGTTTCAACCTTTGGCCCCTTTCTTGAGATTCTTAAATTCCAGATGTAACTGAAACATATATTGCTATTGAAATTTGGTGCTTTGACCTAATTGGTTTGGTACTTTTTTGGAGCTGGGATAGTTTCGAAAGCTCCTTTACTGCCCACCTGCTAGCTGGACTAGTGGGGTACCTATCAGGAAACATACTGAAAACAATGCCTTCTCAGATTGAACGCAATGCTCGTCTTCCAAATAAAAAAAGGCTTATTGGCCGTGAGTTGGCTGCTATCATTCTTAAGTAAAATAGGATGAACTTGCCTTGCTTTGCATTTTTATAATCTAGGAGTTGTATTGCAAGGATTTGAGCTGCTCAAAGTAACACTTGAATTAATGCGTCTTTAAAGAATGGAAATTGGACTTGTTATGTCTGTCACAAAGTTATGTATGTCACAACTCTAGATAACCTTCTGTTATGCTTTTTGATTGCTAATCTCTAATATCTTTACATGGCTGATGGCGACACAATACTGAGCTTATTGAAGGATGCAGGTAGCCTTCATTGACCCGTTAATTATTCGTTTTTAGGAAAAATGAAGAAACGGAGATTATGTGAAGAATTCGATGACTATCCTGAATCAGTATTCGAAGCAACTGTTGGTAATAAGTGGTACACTTGGTCTTTTAGGCCTGGTAAATCATCTAGTTTTGAAGATCTGTTCTCCCGAAGACAAGAAACAGACTGGTCAGAACAAAGGCATTACAGATGGGATAATGAAACTGAAAACGAGACACATACAGAATCCAAATATGAATTGTGTAATATAGGGTCTTACTCTGAAAGAACAATTCTCGGTTTACCCCCAAGAGGTCCTCTGAAGATTGAGGATGTCAAGAATGCGTAAGTTTTAGTAGTTTTGTGCTCTCCATACTCTATTATATTGAAGAGTAATGTAGACACTATTATTGTTCTTGCAGTTTCCGTTTATCAGCATTAAAGTGGCATCCTGATAAACATCAAGGCCCTTCACAGGTTAGCTCATAATTATAAAATTCCTTATTTTGCCCTCGTATGTGATGAACTTATTCTTGTAAGCACCAGTTAAAGGCTTTTTAGCATTTTTCAAGTGAGAAACCTTTCTTAGGAGGTCAATAGGAAGTATATTTTGAAAATGTATAAAATGGTCATTAAAATCATCTTGTTGTTCATGGTTCTGGCTTGTAAAATAAATGAAGATAAGTGTGAGCAATAGAGTACATTGTTGTTGTCTTTTAGTTTCAAGCAACCCATCATATGTTAGTCGGGTTCATTGATACAGAAACATGTCATGAGGTTATAGACAATCCGGAAGGATTGTTTGCTTGTTGTTCTTTGGTCTTAATTGTGGTGCGAGTGAGCTATGTAGCTCATTCCGATGTCTTTTTAAGCTTCAAGGAAGAACCAGGTTTGACATGTGAACAGAGACATTATAAGTATTGGCACGTTCAACATATTTGCGAGTGGAAGCCAGAGGTAGGGAGGAAGTAGGACACCGTTGATTTAGGATGTGATTTAATTTGTATGAAAATTTATCTTCTATTGTTTCTTATACCTACCTCTGAGGTTGAGGTAGGGGTAAGGTCTGCCTACACTCTACCTTCCCTAGACCCCATTTTGTGGGATTACACTGGGTATGTTGTTGTTGTTGTTACAGCGCGTTACAATAGCCTATCCCACTTTATTCTGGAATTTAGCTACTCATTCGTATTCTTGGAGTCCTCCTCACGAGATGAGTCTTTGAATTTGTGCAGGCAGCAGCAGAAGAGAAATTCAAAACTTGTGTTACTGCATACAAGTCATTGTGCAACGCGTTCTCCCCAGCTTAACCTTATCTGACGTATCTATGGCTTCTTTTCTTTGAGTTTCAGAAGCCAAAATCACCATTCATAGTATAATAATAGCTAGCTAAGTCTTATGTATTCTAATTTAGTTCTGTATGATTACTTCCATCACTCTTGCAATAAGGGGGGGACTCTTTCATTCCCAGCAGAGTCATGAAAATGTACTTAATAAAATTTTGAAATCTTGTATACAACCAAAGATCCATGCAAACATAAACCAGTTACTTGGTTTCTGAAAATAGGATGTGATCATACCAATACTATCGCATTGGATTCCCTCAGAACTTTGAAGTTAAACGTGCTTCGATGAGAGTAGTACTAGAATGGGTGGCTCTTGCTTGGTTGCTTTGCATTCTTTTATAATATTGTAATTTTTTGGTATCTCAACATTTTTAGTCTATCGGCTAAAAGAAATTTCACCAGCCTAGTTGTAACTATTGTTGGCGTATACTCGATGTATAATGTATATAGAAATTATACATTGACTATACATAGTATACTTGCTAAAGTTTTTTAAAAAATGAAATATCTTTCTTTGGTTTTAAAATCCTTGGGTTCTCTCGAGAGGTGGGAAAGAGATTTTACTTTAATAATTGTGAAGCTCATAGATTGGCTTGGCAGTAATAATGATTTGTGCCTTTTTATGACAGCAATTTCAAAACTATTATTACATGACTTTTGTAACACGAGAATTCAAATTTAGTCAAACTCTCGTATGAATATAGAACAAAAAAATTAGAAAAAATTCAAAATTATAAATAACTCAAACTTTTGAATCAAATTTAATTACATGATAATATCTATTAGATGCTATTAGAATTTAGTCTTTTGTTAGTAATACCTTGGTTTTGAACCTATTGTTTTTATACAAGGATTTCATGTTTTCATAGATTTATATACATGTCAACAAAAGTATAGAGAAATTTTATTATTATTAACATTTTCTTTTGTATTTTGTACATCGGTAATATGAGTCGAGTTTAAATGGTAAAATATAATCCGTTAAGAAGATATTCCCTTTATCCAACAATATTTGTCTACTATTGACTAATACACACTTCTTAAGAAACTATAAGGCAAAATGGTCTGGTAGACCCTTGTACTTGTATATGTAAACCCTTCTACTTACTCATTTGTCATCTGGACCCTTAAACTCAATAAAACACAATTTATTGAACCCCTCTGACCATTGACCACGCTTACGTGTCTTTAAGATGGCTGAGTTGGCGAAAGTGTGTGACTTCACACTCCTTAAGGCGAGTGAGTACTATATTTCAGTTTTAAAAATATTAATAAAAGAATAAAATAATACAAAAATTAAAAATTAATTAAAAAGTCTCCATCTTCTTCACCCACTCCACCTTCATTTGCAGCCATCTACATGCCCCGACTCTTTTTTTTTCTCATACTATTGTCATCGTCTTTAAGAGATCTTGGCATTGAAGCCTCCTTGAGTCCATTGAATCACTGCTAGTGGGAGAGGTCGATGGTGGTAGTGCTCGTCGGAGAAAACTAGTTCGCAGTAGAGTGAGAGAGACGGTGCTAGTCAGTGGAGAATGAGGCGGGTGAGGGTTGGAGGATTTAGTTACGACAGCGAAGAGATTTTCGACTAGATTTGTCGCCGCGGCGATTTAGGCTGGTAGTTATGTGATGGTTGAAGGAGGAGGAAAGAAAAATAGTAGATTTTGTATGTTTTAAGATGGGGATGGGGACTCACCCTCCAAGGAAGAAACGCACCAACAGCTTGATCTCCTCCATAGAAGCGCCACCATTGTCAAAGTTCAGAAGAAGTTGAAGAGCTTATTGCCTAATCTATTTTGGAAATATGTTGGGTTTCTTTTTTAGCTTAAGGAATAAATTTAAATTTTATTGTTTTACTTTTTATTAAATAAAACACAATTGATTTTTAAAAAATAAATAAATAATAAATGATGTGTAATTTTAAATCTGACGTGGATGATGATGTGTCATTTTTGTTGAGAGTTTGAAGTACATGCAGAGCCAATAGGGTTTAAAATGCTAAGTTACATTGAATTTAAGGGTTCAATTGACAAATAGTTAAGTAGAATGGTCCAGAATATAAATACATACAATTACAAGGATCCATCAGACCATTTCACCAAATTATAAATAGAAGAGTAATTTTACTATATTATCCTATGAATATAATAAATACAACATCTTGAAATATGCAATAAGAAAAATGATTATAATTAATGATAAGGGACTAAGGGTAAATGAGAAACCAAGAATAAAATTATTCATTGATTTCGTAAAGTGGACATGAATTATTGAACACCCCAAAATAATATAGTGGACAACTATTATTAGACATAGGGGATAGTTGACATCCTTTCACACTAGAGTAGTCGTAGTATTTCTCTGATAGTTTTTTCTTCTTGGATACATGCTACTAATATATAATATATTGTTTCTTATACTTCGATTATAACACTATTTTATTACAATTAATATTTTTTATAATATTTAATCATAATTTATTCGAAGGCATTTAATAGGTTTAACAATATGGTAGAAAAGTGTCAATCCGTCATGTGGCAGCTGTCTCATTATTAGTGAGCTACTTATTATAAAGTGTTAAATTCATTTCATTTTCGTTTTGCGTGACATAGTTTTCGCATTTAACTCTATTAAAACATACCTAAAAAGAATATACACATTTATTAAACATTCAAAACCACTAAAACAATAATAATAATAACAATAATAATAATAATAGTAAACATTTCAATAAACACTCATATTTAAAATAAATAAAGTTTATTTTATAAAGTACAATTTTAACTAATTTTAAAAAAATCAAACACGTCAAATGTCAACCCGAGTCCAATAATATAAAACGAAGAAAGTACGCACTATTTAAATTAGGAATAAGGGTCTGAAAAATACTCAACTTTTGTCAGATTTGATGTTGCGATACTAAACTTTCATGAGGACCTATTACCTTCCTAGACTATTTAATACCGTATTTTAAACATATATATTTGCCCACGTAGATATAAAAAATAATGTAAAATTATAAATAATAATGTGTCCACGTGGACGCATCTATACCTTTAAAATACACTATTAAATAATTCAGAGATAAAAAATACGGTATTAAATAGTCTAGGGAGATAATAAATCCTTATGAAAATTTAATATCGCAACAGCAAATTCGACTAAAATTAAAATATTTTTCAAACCATTATTCATTTAAATTACTACTCCATATTTAATTGAAGTATCGCGTAAAAAAGCAACCAAATACACATATACCAAAAATCCCACTTTCTCCATTCTACCTTTCCTTTCTCCCTTCTTATATTGGAATTTAAATTTCCAAACTATTCAAAAAGATCATACTAATATAATAATACTTCATTTGTTTGTTTTTTAGTTCGTTCAAAAAATAATATCATTTTTTTATAATTAAAAATAATTAAATTTTAAAATTCTCATTCTATCTTGAATGGAATAATTTATAACCAATCAAACAAGTTGTGAAATATATTATAGATCATAAATTTCAAATCTTCTTTCTTTATAAATTATATGTCAAGTCAGACAAGACAATATCACATCGATACGAGAGTAAAAAACACACAAATCTCTTTCCTAATACTCTGTTTGTCCCAATTTATGTGGCACTATTCATTTTTCAACAGTCAAACAGTTTAAGTTTGATCGATAATTTGCGCATAAAAATTTTAATTTTTTTGAAATAAAATTTATATATTTGTAAACTATATAAAAAAAACTATAAGTCATAATAATTGATAATTTAAAATGTTTAAAATATCTATGAAAAACTTACAATAAAAAAATAGATTTATTTGATTCTCGAAATTCAAAAAGTGACATATAAATTGAACGGAGGGAGTATGATATTTTAAAAAGAAAATCTAGAAGCACTAACCTACAAAACAAAAATGTACACATCCATAATTTTAAATAAACAAACTACCAAAAACAAAAAAATCACAACCCATAATTCATCCAATTTTTTAAAATTACAATAAATATTTTCCATCAAAATTCCCAAAATTGCCCCTCCCCACCCAAAACCCTAACCAAAGTTCATTCTTTTGAAGATCTCAAAAACAGAGTATTACAACAGATGAAGAAACCATAAATCCATAAATAAAAATCAAGAACCCAAAATGCAATGCCCAATTCCTCTTAAACTTACCAAAATAACTCTCTGGTGGTTCTTGATAATGTATTTCAAATTCATCCCCAATTTCTTCAACCCCACCATTGTTAATCCTCATCTTCAGTTGCCTTAACCTTTCTGTAGCTAACCCTAATGTCAATTTATGACATCTCCGTTGATACTTAAACCCATTTATGCATCTCAATGTTTGTGCTACAGATACGTAGAAAATCAGATGGGATAACGAGAGAAGCCCAATGGGTATCCAACAATGTCGGCATTGAAGCTTCGGAGAAAGAGCTTGACCCAAGAAGATTAGAGATAAGAAGACGAAGAAATGTTGAAACATCTTCCATAGTTCCTTTTTTTGTAAATCGATTGCTCGTTTTTTCTCGAGGGTTTTCTCGAAATGGAGCTGGATTATTGTGTTGATTGCTTGTAGAGCGGTTTCTTTCTGGATCAGATTGTTTGGGTGGTGATGGGTTGGGGCGGCATCGTAATCCGCCATTGGAGAAAGCTTGAAAAAAAAAACAGAGAGAAATTGGGGGGGGGGGGGTTTTGGAGTTTAATGGTGACAGTGTGACTGTCAACATGTGGGGGATGATAGTTGGAAGGTTATAATATCAAGGTGAGAGTAGAGTTTAATAACCGCCGTTTATTTTTACTTGTCATGTTTTGTTTTACACGTAAAAATAGAGCATTGATATTTCTGTTTCTTTTTTTGGTTTTCCATCCGACCACACTGGAGTCCTGACTAAATTTGGATAGACTGCGGGACTCATTCGAAGATAGCGCTCCCAACAAAAAAAAATTGTATCCAAGCTCGAATCCGAAAGGTTAAAATATCAACGTGAGAGTAGAGTTTGATAATCGCGGTTTATTTTACTTGTCATGTTTTGTTTTACACAACAATAGTTAGTAAAATTATTATATTTTTTATTATTTTTATTTGTTTTGGCTTTTCACTCAGTGTTCAAAGTCCATACTGAAGTCCCGACTAACTGCAGGGTTCATTCGAAGGTGGCGTTATTAACATGATTTTTTTCATAAAGATTCAAATTCGAATATCTGATTAAGGGTGAAACAGTCTTATTACTACACCACAATCCATATTAATATATTTCTGCTTATTAACGCAACGGCATGGAAACGTGATGGGGTGGGGTCCATGTTGGATAGTATATGGATTAGTATGAGATTAATTAGTTATACTCCTCTCTTGTCTTAAAATGCTTGTGGGGTTTTTAATATTGTCTTAAGATATTATGTAATAATTTCTTTATTTAATTATTTTATTTATGTGTTATAATTATGATATTTGAAATGACAAGTATTTCAAAAACAAGATTATTATAACAAGGACCATAAGTATTTTGAAGCAGAAGAAATATCAGCTAAAAATTAGTTTAAAGATATTGCATGGACAAGCTAATAGGCACCTTAATTATTTTATTACTAATTTTCTTTGATCAAAGTAGGAAAAAAATGGATTTTGAAAAGATTAACCTAAAGTTCTTTTAACTCTCTTAGACAACTTATAAGAAACGAAAAATACTAGTATATGATTTCATGAGAATGGGAACATTATATTACAAATTATATACATTAAAATTTTCGAAAATATTACAGTTCGATCAGAGTGTGTAGTCTGGTTTTCATTTTCTAACAAAGTTCTCCACAAAAAAATAATCTCAATCTTTATTTTGCATATTCTAGTCAATATGCAATGTGTATATCTAATATATACATGTATATATTAAATCATGCATAAGTAATATCACGTTTGGTAGTTAGTTAGGAGGTAAGTTATTGATGTATAAAATTAATAAGTAATGAGAGAATGTATGTATTATTTTATGCAGCATAGAAGATAGAAGGTGGAATAATTAATCTTTGCATACTACTAATACCTGCATAAAAAAAAATACATTCTCTCGTAACTAGTAATATCCGAATAACTCTAACCAACTACTAAACGGCCCTGAGTATATGCCAATAATCCTGTATACACTGATTGTACATTGGATTTGATGTAACAATTGGTCGTTTGTTAAAGTGTTTGTTGGGTTAGTCTTTGAGTTTTGGGTCTCACGATGTGTTTCATGTACCCACTTTAATATGGTTGAGCCCAATGTGGCCCAACTATTATTATTGTTCCCAACTATTTCATTTGATCGATTTACAATTTTAGTATAAATTAAATGGACATATGAAAATGAGAGATGGATAATTGTATATATGTATAGATAATTATAATTGTATCAGTGAATATAATTGAATCGATGTTGTATCAAATTTGACTGTATTAACAAAACATAATTTGTATCATAATTGCATCAATGTTGTATTTTTGTAACTAACAAACTCATTTATATTCATTTGTATTTGTATGCATTTGCTATTTGTATTTGTATTTATTGCACTGTATGTTTATATTTTGTATTGTTGACATGTGTATTTATATTTATATTTGTTACCTTGCGTGTTTGCATTTGTATCCATCTGCTACTATGTGTATTTGTATTATTGCATTGTGTAGTTGTATTTTGTATTACTGAAATAGAGCATTTAGCTGTTGACATGTGTATTTATATTTATATTTGTTGTCTTGTGTGTTAGTATCTGAATTCATTTAATTTGCTATAATGTGTATTTGTATTATGTATTATTGAATAAGATTTGTATAGTTGATAGTTATCATTTGTATTTGTATCATTGACTGTTAATTAGCATTTGTATTTGTATCACTAACTATTATCATTTGTGTTTGTATTGAGAAAGAAGGGAGGAGGCGAGAGAGAAGGGCAGAGAAAGGAGAGAGGCGAGTGAGGGTGCATAAAAAAAGGAGAGATGTGGGGAAGAGAGAAAATTGTTATTCAATCCTAACAATAGCTACAAATTATATTTATTTCAAACTATAATCGTGTATAGCAAATACACATCGCATGTTTGTCTTACTACGTAATCTTTTCTTATTTCTATACTCTATTTGACATTATGTTACATGTAAGTAATAAATGAAAAATCATGATATTCGCAGTATAAGAGTTTTTAATGTATGCATTAGCATGGTCAAAGATAAAATTGTCCTTCAAATAAATCTTTTCCACATCTTTTTCACTTTATTTGTGGGGATATTTTCGAAATTAAATTTAAAAAATTTTATGCGATGCATGCTATTTCTAATACCAAATCAAATAATTATGTAAGGAATAATCTCAGCATAACTAATACCATCATTATTAGTGTTAGCATTATTAATACTCAATATTCAACATTTTTCTTATATATATCCCCTATCAAATGATTCCTTAATAATTAAAATTCAAACCTACAAAATAAACTTATTGATACTCTATATTCAACATTTTTCTTATATATATCCCTTATATCAAATGTTTCCTTAGTAATTAAGATTCAAACCTACAAAATAAACAGCCTTATATAACTAAAATCTGAATATCAAAATTAAAATCTTCATTAGTAAAAAACAAATAAAACCTTCATTATCTCCTGTTAGATTTAAGTGACTTGTAAGTAGAAGATCTTGTCCAAAGGAAAAAAGAAACAATTTTTTCCTAAACTTTATTAATTGTTTAAATTCACCGTTTAGTTGCTGGCTTGTTGCTGGAAAAACTTAAAACTAATTTTTTTTATTAATAATAAAGCAAGAGTAGAAAATGAGACGACTTTCTTGACATGGTTGTGGTGTAATGGTGGGACTGCTTCATCCTTAATTATAGATCATGAATTTAAACTCTGAGAAGTTCATCTAAATTCTTGTTGACAAATTAACTTATATATAAAATTAATTATTCTTTTATATATTTATTTCTTTAGAATTCAGGAGAGTTTGGAGATTGACAATGATATCACACATCATATTGATGCAGTATGGATGAAGTGGAGCCTCGCATCTGGGGTCTTGTCTGATAAGAAGGTATCACCGAAACTCAAAAGGTAAATTCTATAGAGTGGTCACTAGACCGACTTTGTTATATGGCGCGAAGTGTTGGCAAATAAAAAACTTTCATATTCAGTAGATGTATGTTGCGGAGATGAAAATGTTGAGGGGGGTGTGTGGTCATACTCCTTGATAATGTTAGAAATGAGGATATTCGTAATAAGATAAGAATGACCTCCGTTATGAATAAAATAAAGGTAGTAAGATTGAGATGGTTTAGACATGTGAAGAGAAGATGTATAGATGCACTACTGATGAGGTGCAAAAGTTTGGTTATAAAGTGTACAACGAGAGAAAAAAATATTCCGAAGAAGTATCAGGGAGAGGTGATAAGACAAAATATGACCCAAATTGAGGTTACCAAGGACCCAAGTAGTAGGAAAAATATGGAGGACACGTATTAGGGTAGAAAATTAGTAGGTAGTGTAGTGTTGTTTTACCTAGAGGGGTTAATATTTGTCATTGTCGTTATAATAGTATTATTGTAGTGTTTGTGCTGATCTTTAATTATTGCACTATTTTGTTGTTATATGCTATGTTTTGGGCAATTGTCTTGGTCTTCCGTGTATTGTTACTTGATATTTATTGCAATTGAGTCAATGACCTTTCAAAAATAACATTTCTATCTCTACAAGATAATCATAAAATTTACGTACATTCTATCTTAATCATTAATCTTGCTTATAAAATTCTTTGACGGAGGCACGCTTACTTCCAAAGAAAAAAAAACGAGAAACGCATGGGATGGACGGTAGGGAGTGAGGGGACGGCAGCATGGGGTCCAACAGTCCCTAAAATATTTTTCTTCCTTTTTTTTTCAAAAAAAAAATCTCAGAAGTTTTTTTCTTGATTAATAATTTTATAATTTGTAGAAAAAAATCATGTTATGTCATCACGTGAAAGAATTATATTGAAAACAGTAAATTATTTATTATTATCAACTAGTAATTTTTTATAAAATTAGTGCTAAGGGTAGTAAAACGAACTCTAAGATTGGGACTATATCCATATCCAGAACTTCAAAAATCTCTGTAAATATTGACATATCTGATAATAAAGCTTACAGTTACCAAAATTATTTTTTTTAAAAAAAAATTATGTGTCATTGAATATTGTCATAATAATAATTTATTTACAACTTAAAAAATGGAAAAAACCTTGAATTACGTATACAAACAAATTTTAACTTCGAATCAGAATTTTAAATCATATCCAAATACAAACTAAATATAGTCAAAGTTTGGCCTCTCTCTTATTGATTGATTAAAAATTTGCTACATTACTGCGTTTAAAGTCTACGTTTTCATTTTGTTTTTTTCCGATTAGTCATAAAAAAAAAATTAATATAATTTTTTCAGCTGAATATGAATCTGTTTTCGTAAATTTCAAAATAATGGTTCTTTACTTTACAAAATGTAAATTTATGAATAATCTTTTATATTTTTAAAAAAGGAAACAATGAATTTGAAATCATAATCACGAATTACATGTCCAAATGTTCATGTGAAATTTAACTTCAGATTGCATATTCAAATGTGAGGTTAGTAAAATATTAAAATAATTAAGAGATAACATCTCAAATGGTCACTCAACTATCGATTTTTTTTCAGAAAGTCACTCAATTATGATTTCTTTTCTCAAAAAGTCATTAAACTTTGTAAGTAAAGCACTCATAGTTGAGTAACTTTCTGAGAAAAAATCTATAATTAAGTAACTTTGTAAAAAAAGAATTCATAGTTGAGTGACTTTTGAGTAAAAAATCAAAATTGAATAACTTTCTGAAAAAATAATTGAATGACCATCTGAAATATTAACTCAAATAACATTCAAGCTATAATAGAAATGTTTAAATGAGTGCTCATGACAAGTTTTAAAAATATTTCTAAATTTGCCGTGAATTATTAGTTTCATTCCTGAATTATTATCAATTTTAAAAATATTTGCCAACTTGAGTATCTAAACTTAAACAAATCCTCAATCTTGCAACATAATTGACATACACCCTTAAATCCTCACCAAGTTTAGAAGTGTTTTCAACACTTCTTTTGATTTTTTATTAAAGATATCATGCTCCTACAATAATTTGAGACCTCTTGTTATGTCAAGTAGCTAATCAGAGATATATCTAAGTATAATTAATCAAATAAAAAAGTATCTTTAAAACTATTACTAATAATTAGTGTTAAATTCAAAGGTGTTTTCAATATTTCTGTCGAAACAATAATAAGGACCCTTTTGAAAATCATTTAATCAAAGTATACTTCTACAACAACTTTTTCACTCTTACCCATAAATCCCTTCAACAACAACAAAAATAAAAATCCTTCTATGACAAACATGTAAAAGTATATTCTCAATTCATACAAACACAATCAACTATTTTGAACTAGTACACACATGGACTCATGGAGGATGGTTGAGAAACCAAAGCCTCAAAAGAAGAAAATGTATACTATATGCTATATATATAGTCTTAAAAGAAATATCAAAATCACACCAAAGCTAAAACTATTCCCTCTGACACTATTTAACTACTAACAGCAAATGATTAAATATACATAACTAGAAAAAAAGAAAATATGCCACTTTCTTTGTGTGTGCATTTTTAGTAAAAATAACTTTGTGAATGAAAAGTTCCTCCCTCACACTTAATTGAATCTTGAACCCACATTTCCAAGGCACATTATTAACTCCAATGATTTTGTCCCACTTCCTAAAAAATGGTACACTAACCACAAAAGTAAAAAAGAAAAACCTTCTTGTCCTTCATCAAACTATTACTTCCATTATTGTATTGCCTTTTGTTCAACATTCTGTTCTTTCTGATGCTTGTTGTTGCTGTTGTTGTTGTTGTTGCTGGTTTATTATTTGCATTAGTATCTCTCCGGCCTTCATATTGGAACCCGGAGTTTCTATAATGGGCAATTGTTTCTTGGACTTGTTTTGATAGATTGAATCCAATTGATGAAAATAAGGACATGTTTTTGAATCTTCTGGCCTTTTCTTTTGGCTTTCTTTAACTCTTCTATAGTACTTGTTTATGTTCTCCCATTTCTCTTTACATCTCTTCGCGTTTCTATCGTATCCATGCTTCTTCATACCACATGAGATGTCTTCCCATAGAGGTCCTTTTGATGATCCATTGTCTTGGTATTGCAAGTCGACGTTTGTTCTTAGCTTGATCAAGGCTTCCACTTCTGCTTTAGGCCATCGAGAAGATGAATTCGTTTGAAACGAGTTTGAATTCTCACCAGCACTATCAATCTCTTGTTTGTCAATGTTTTCCTTGTCGTTGTCTTGTTGCATAACATTCTCTTGATTTACGATAGTTTTCATTGATTCACTCTCTCGTTCCTCGGTATGCCTATGGGATACTTGGGGTAAATCCATTGGTAACTGTAGTTGAATGGGTTGCTCTGAGATTTTCTGCAAAAAAGCAATCACTGCTGCGTCTTTCGCAGCAGAAATTGCTCTTTCGTGGGCTAATGCTTCTTGTTCTTTCTTTAATCTCGCGATTTCCTTCATCTTCCAAGCCTCGTCCCTCGCTATCCTATCCTTCTCACATTTTTCCATTGCCTCTAGAAACTTGTTTTGCAAGACCTCTTGCTTGTCCAGCACTTCCTTCATCAACCTCTCAAAATAACTAGCCAATTTCCTTTTCTTCTTCACACTACCATCGGATTCTTTCCCCGAGGACGAGGTCGTGGACGTGGATGTTGACATGAACTCCGGATTAAAACCCCGAACTCGACTAAGATCCATTCTAAAATCCTGACATCCATTAGCAGCTGGTTTTATCATTGTCATCGGCATAGGCATTGGCACTGGCATTGTTTCCATTCTATTGATTTGGCTATGGTTTAACGGAGGCGATGAAAACAAGGATTGACTATCTAAAAGCTCTAATTGCTCGAAAAATCGATAGTTTTTCCCAGTTTGTCTACCAGATCTACCATCTTTCGTTCTCTTATGATACTTATAAATGTTCTCAAACTTCTCCCTGCATTTCTTCGCATTTCTATTATACCCAAGCTCAGCCATCTTCCTGTCATAATTGACACAAAAAAAATCTAATTCTCCTTCTACTTCAAAAACCTCAATTTTTTCTCAAAATCAACAGTAGAAAATACAAAAATAGTTAATAAATCAGCTTAAAGTTTGACTAATTGGTGTGAAATTGAAAATTGCATGCCCAGACAAAATTAGTGCAAAAAAATTTTACCTAGAAATTTCATCCCAAAGAGGGCTTTTGAGATTGGAATCACGAAATGCAACATCCATTTCCGATCTTATTTTGAGTAAAGCCAAAGTTTCTTCATGTGGCCAACGATTTCCACCTGAAAAATTCTTATCTTCTTCCTCTGAACCACCACCGCCAACACCGCCGCCGTCATTCTTCAGCTCCGCCGCTTCACCATCGGCGCCGGCGACACCAGTAGCTGTATTCTCCAACAAAACAGAACTTTCCAGCATTTTTTTTTTCTTCTTACAAAGAAACTTCTCAAAGTGAAAATTTCTCTTTGGACTTTATTAGTAGTAAAATAATTGAGGAGAAGGCACTTATTATCCCCTCTCTCTTTTTTTTTTTCTTTGAAAAACTGGATATTTTTAAATTCAACCCCCAACTATTTTTTTTTTATTTGGTTTAAGGGGTCAAGAAATATTGAATGGTGAAGTGAATTAATTTTAATTTTTTCAACCACTTTTTAAATAGGCAAAGGGATTTTAAAGAATTGAATTGAAGTGGGACATGTTAATAAATTTTACAAGTTGTCAAAAGGTTTATATGGTAAAAACATGTGTAATTTGAATTTATTTTGATTTTTTGACTTTTTTCTATTCATTTTATTGTGTTTGAACTAAAATAAAATAAGGGATAAAATAAAAGAAATAGAGTAGTCAACTTTGCTAGGGTGGAGTCCAAAATTACAGCTTGGATACACCATGAATATCATGTTTGGAATAATGTGAAAAGATTGGGGTCAACAATGGATGGTAAAGAGAACAATCAAGATTTTTAATTGCTTCAATTTATGAAAAAATAAATAAAATTGATCCATCTTTTAAGTGTTTCATTTTAAAAGAATTTATTTGATGTCTGATATTTCATTTTATGATTAATTTAAATTTAAAATAAAATATTCTTTATAAAAAAAATTCATTTCAAGACTCGAACTGTAATCACCATCTCTTTTAATTTATATACTACTAGAAACTAGAAATAAAATCTAAATTTTTTTATACTTAATGTATTTTATTTTATGTGATATGTAGTATCTTTCTAAAAAAAAAATCTTAAAAAATACTTTTTTATATCTTAGAATAAACTTTTTTAATGAAATAACATTTGTAATAAAAAAATGTTAAATATATTGAGACTAGGGGTGTTCATGGTTTGGATAAAAACCGATCCAAACCGAAAAACCAAATCAAATCGATAAAATAAAACCGATTTTATTTGAGTTTGGTTTGGTTTGGTTTTAGATTTTTGAAAACCGATAGTATTTGGTTTGGTTATGATTTTATTCGCAAAAAATCGAAGAAATAACCGAACCGAACCGATGAATTATATACATATATTTTATTAATATACATACTTAATATATTATTTTTTACAAACAATTTTAAAGATCTTATACATATTTTCATTAAAATTTCTTTATAATTTACTTATTGAAAGCAAAAATGTCCAAGATGAAACATTTATCTTATTGATTTCATGTATATGAGTGTCTATGTCAATTCTTTGTGGGACTGAAAATGTTATTGTCTCTTCCTTCTAGGCCAATATAGTGAATTTTAAAGCTTTATTGATAGTAAATTTAGTGATTGAAAGTTTAGTAATTTAAGTTATTCTAACTATTTTTCGTTTTGAATGGATTGTTGTCACTTTTTTCACATTTTAAATGAATTGTTTCTTTTATTTTTGTGTATGATTAATAACCGAATAACCGAACCAAACCAAACCAAAACCGATAATCACCAAACCGATAAATGTATATTATATTTGGTTTGGTTTGGTTTTGATAATTTTAAAACCGATTAAGTTGGTTTGGTTTTAATTTTGACCAATAACCGATCCAAACCAACCCGTGAACACCCCTAATTGAGACCATGAAACTTTTCTAATAATAATATAATAAAAATGTCAAATATATGAAATAACATTTGTATTATAATTGATGATAAGAATAAATTAGAAATTACGTGTAAAATTCTTCATTAATTTCATAAAATGTACCAATATTATTAGATATTTCAAAATAATATAGTAAACAATTGTCGTTCAACGGAATAAGTAATTAAAAAAAAAGAAAAAGTAAGAGATGAGTCATGGTTATCAATTTGGCCATTTGAGGAGATAGCAACAAGTGGAAGATAAAGATGAAGTAAAATTTAAATAGTAACCTCTAAAAATATCTTCAATTTCCAACTTGGGATATTTTGTAAGTTTGTGCCTTAAAATCTACTGCTAAAATTTATTTATTTATTTTTTAAAAAGTCGGCCATACATATAGCCCACATTTTGGCTTTTCAACCTTTTCTTCTTTTCTTTTCTTTTCATACCAAAGTTTTAGAGTTTATATATCAGATGGTCATTCAACTTCAAGTTGTTCACTTAGAAAGTCACTTAATTTTAAGTTGATCAGTTAAAAAGTCATTTAGCTTTGTTTTATAACTCAATAGTCATTCAAGTGTTAGTGTTTTATTTAGAAAGTCACACAACTATTGATATTTCACTTAGAAAGTCACCCAATCAATTTAAATAATAATAATAATAATAAATTAACGTATATATTGTTGGTTCAATTAGTTTATTAATATAATTCAATATATTAATAGGTATATTTTATAAATTAGATAATTGGACTGCTTCAATGGCGTAGTTATAGTCAATTCAAAGTGTCAAATTGGATACCATTGATCGAAAAATTACTTTGTATATATATATGTCAAATTTTACGTATAGAGAATATACATTTAAAATTGGACAATCTTAACAAAAACTATGTCTTTGGCACGGTGAAATGGGTGTCCATTTGAATTAAGGAGTTTTTTTGATTTTATTTTAACAGTCACACACCATTATCATTGGACACCCTTAATAAATTTCTGACTTCGTCACTGGACGCCTTGATCTTACAATTATCTATTTTTTATAATGCGGTGCCCATAATTACGAAGAGAAAAATATAGGTATAATTTGTGAATATGCTCTTTAACTTGATTTGAGCTGATATTTTTGCCCTTCAATTTTGAGTGTGTGCAAGTAAACACTTAAATTTGT
Source organism: Solanum stenotomum (assembly GCF_019186545.1). NCBI lineage: Eukaryota > Viridiplantae > Streptophyta > Magnoliopsida > Solanales > Solanaceae > Solanum > Solanum stenotomum. The sequence continues at coordinate 57,021 of NW_026021380.1, read as the reverse complement.
ATAAAATTGAATCAGTAGACACACACGTTATATGTGACATATTACACATAAAACGTCATGTAGGATGTGAATTGTCACATAGGACGTAATGTAGGATGCATGCGTCTACTTGGTCAATTTTATATAAGTTTGAATACCTATTTGTGCATACCCAAAATAAAAGGGCGTAAATATTAATTAAAGCTAAGTTAAATGACATATTTATGTATTATGCTAAAAATATAAGTAGGTTGCATTTGGTTATTGATTAAGTTTAAGTGTCTAACTTACCAAATGTGTCAAGTTTAAGAGTTATTTAGATATTTAGCAACAAATAAAACAACTAAGTTGTTGTTAAGTAAAAACTACTTTGTTTGATATAGAAAATCAGATGTTTAAAAAGATATTTTTCCTTAAATAATAAATTGGTATGTAAACAAGAAAATATATGGATAGGAGTTAAAGTGAGTGGAGAAAATAGGGAAATAATGAACGAATACGTAGATATTATAATTGATTTTGACCCTTTTTGGCAATTGTTTCTGTATAGCTTGGATTAAACTTCCTTCAACTAAAAAAAAAAAAAATTAAAAAAAATTAAAAATAATAATAATATTGTCAACGTTCATATAGTTAAGTTTAGGAAACACGAAAAAGTATTTGAATACTTTGAAAAGCAAATGTAATTTTTAGACTCTCCTCAATATTCCATACTCGTTTTATAAGTTGGTTGATTCAATTTCACGCTAAAAATCTCATTTTAAGAATAAAATGTTCTCTATTATCTATAAACATAATTCATGCTTCATATTCATTGTTTTCTTCTATAATTTATAATAATCTTAACTTAACACAAATATTCTCAATGATTAATAGACAGTGGCGTAGGCACATGTATGCAAGGGTGTCCAATTGGACACCCTTCATCGAAAAAAAATACAGCATATACAAGTAAAATGACACACAAAGTGATTAAAGAACATATTTTGGACACCCTTGACATAATAGGTTGTTATAGCCTAGTGGTTTAAGATGTCTTGAATGTGTGTTTAGACATCTTTAATGAGTCAGTGCTCGTATGTTCAAATTTCACTTGGAACAATTTTTTTCCCTTTTAAAAAAGAGCTTTTGTTGTTTAATTTTTGGACCCTCTTCGTGAAATTTCTGGCTCCGCCACTGTTAATAGACCCTATTTATCTTTCCTTTTAACTTTTTTTTTAATCTTTTGCAATATTGATACTTTTCAGGACGTGGCTATTAATTACACATTACTAACTACTAATCGCATATAGTTTTCTTCTAAAGCAAAGTATTCAAACTTGAAATTTCTTTTCAACCTTTCTTTAGTTAAAAATAAAGCTTTATCAAGTTACTTTAACTTCAAATTTTCTCCTAAATTCTTTGTAACTTTGAATTTTTCTCTTTTTTTTTTTAGGTCACTACGACGCGGAACGCTAAAGTTAATCAATCAAAATATATAAATTATATGGTGTAAACGATAATAAATAAACTTTTTATATCAGTTAATTCACTTACTCACTTACAAAGAAAAATAGCAAATCTATTAACAAAAGTGATTGACCGTGATTCAATTGGCACCTTAAAGTTAAGACTAAGGGGAAGGAATGTTGATAAGTTTGAATTACTAAATTTAAATCTCGCATTACATGAGTCCATTTAGAAATATCGCTTTCAACACAATTCTCTTAATATCCAAAATTTAAACTTCAAATTTCTAATTAAGAATAATAATATAATTTCACTATTATACCATGACAGGACTAAATAAAAGTAAAGTTGATGGAAGTAACATAAAGTTGGCCTTTGGGAAAAGGAAAGAGACAACTAATCATAGAGATAATCAATATACTTTTCATGGAATTCATTTACGTAATCTCGACGCCAGGTCACTTTCCTATAATTAATAATACATAAAATTTTAAAATATGGACAGTAAAAAATTATTATTATTTTATTCATTTTTTAAAAAAGGAATCTAAAGTATGTGTGTCATTTTCAAACTTGCCAAAGAGTGAAGTAATTATCTTTGAACCAATTATCAACCACTTGGAGTGAATCTGTGGTTGTAACTTGCATACTGTCCCACACGCTTTACTTTTAAACGTATCAAATACAATTCTTAACACACTTTCCGTTTCATATTACTTGTTCACTTTTTTATTTACGTGCTCTTTAAAATATTATGAATAAAAATGATTATCTAAACACAATTTAATTATGTGTCTTATTTATCAATATTAAAACTAACAAGGAAGGAACTTTCGTAAAACTTTATTTATTTATAATTTCATAAAGAATTAATTTAAGAAAAATGAAATTTTTAATTAACTTTATTTTGATTTTGTAAATTGAAAAATAATTTTAGTCATATGAACAAATAAATATGAAATTGAGGGAGTAATTGACTATACAAGTAAAACATATCTTGGGTTGGTCGTTCCATTATATTAACTCTCGTTTTGATAAAGTGGTGTAAGTTAGTTACTCTTCATATTTAATTAGAAGTTTTTTGGTGCAAATTCTATGTATATAGTTTATTTTAATAAAGGGCATTTCATTCCCCAATGATCAAAGTAGAACATTTTATGTGAGTTTAGACTAGTTGAATCTCTAAATCATGTATCAAAAATCCAATGAAAAAGATAACTCTCATCATGTTTTCAAGTAATTTAATATGATTTGAAACTAGGCTAATTTGAAATTGAAATTTTATTTAGTCACACAATTTAAATTTCTTAATTCTTTTTCTTCATAAACATGAAAACTTCACAATTTGTGAGCGTTATCAAAATTTGCACAAACTCTAATACAATCTTACCAAGTGAGATGCATATTATAGTTCATACATAATATATCAGGATATCCTAATTAAAGACGAGTCAGTAAATCACATATCTCTATGTTTTGTTTATAAATAAATTAAATACTTATGATGGCATGTTATTACAAACTTTCGAATTCACATAATTTTACAAAGATATACTAATCCAATAAATACCAATAGCAACAATTGGCACACATATCTAAATTGTTGAGAAGGGCTGCACAATTTAAAGGGATATCATGTTTGTTGGGTTTAATTGGATTTACCTTGTTCAACGATCAACCTTATGACAACAAGAAAAGACAATCTTATACTATATTCATGTGATTTCTTTAATTTCCTATTAAAACATGTGAATTTTTATCGTGTCCCATATCACATTGAGTGAATCGAAACAGTAAGCCTACCCATATGTTAGTTTCTCTCGAAGATTGATGCAATTTAATATAGCATCTAAGCACAATTCAGACGCATTGATCAATCAAAAGGATTGTCGTCATTCCAACAACTTATCTATCGTATCATACATTTCTTGCATTTTGTTAATTATCAAAACATATACTATGTATATATAAATTCAAACAAGAATATAATCATCTCCGAACATAAATAACAAAAATAAATAAATTGAAACAAGAAACCCAAGAACCATAATTTTCCATCTTAACATCAAATGATATGATGTATTAGATGACTGAGTCTGCTCCTTCATTAATCAGAAGTCTCGATTTCTATTTAAATTGGGCTGACCATTGAACTTAGATGGGCTTATACTCACTATAACTTTGGTAGGGCCTGTAAACGACCAGCCACCCTAACCCGGCCCACTTCATTATACTTTTATAATTAGGGAAAAGAGCCCTAAAATATACAATCAAATAATCGCATTTGAAATTTACACAGAAAGAGAGAGAGAAAGCGCCATGGGAAGTGAAGAGGAGAGCACAGTGAAGGAGCCATTGGATCTCATAAGGCTTAGTCTTGACGAGAGAATCTACGTTAAGCTCCGCTCCGACAGAGAACTCCGTGGCAAACTTCATGTATGTTAACTGTTTCCCCCAATTTCTATTGGCCGTTGTTTGTTCTATCCTTTTGTTGATAATTTATCTGTTTGAATAGTAGAATTGAGCCTTACATTGATGCACGTTGGTAGTTTTTTAAGTTTTGATCGTGGTAAGTTGTGTTGTACCTGTTACCCCTTTTGCTTCGTATTCTAGGGTTTATGATTTTTCTTTGTTTTCAATTTTCTTTCATGTTCAGGTTTCCGTTTCAATTTGTTTGACTGGTTTTAGCTTGGTACAGAGTTTAAGAAAATGAAAATATAATCTTGCTGTATTGAACTAAAATATGTTGAATATACCAAAATACTGGTCTTAAACATGCATGTGAAGAATTAAAATTAAGGAGTTACCAAAACAAGGAGTATTTTTTTTTTAATACTGACTAAAAAGTGAAGTAAGACGAATAAATTGAAGTCGACTGAGTAGCAGTTGACGGAGCACAATTATATGTGTAGGGCAGAAGCCAATGCATAAAGAAATACTGTTTAACCTTGTGGTCTTAAACATTATGTGGAAAATTAAAATTAAGGAGTTAGCAAATAAAGAAAGAGCTATTCTTTTTTAAAACTGAATAAAAAGTAAAGTCAGGAAACAAATTGAAATGGAAGGATTAGGAATTGACGGAGCACAAGTATATGAGTTGGGCAGAAGCCAATGAATTGATGGGATATGATTTCAAGCATTGGCCCATCAACCACTAGGCTGGCAGAGCTACGTTATGCTGAGGGTGGTCAGGTGGACCCCCTTCGCCTATAAATGCTACCTAATATGGTTATATATTAAAGTTTGCATACCCTTGCACTAACTTTATTGGTAGCTCAATGGTTGAAGGCGTTCCTGAATGGCCTAGTTACGCAAGTTTGATTCCTAGTAGCTGTAGCAGTCTTATTTTTGTTTAAAAGCAACAAACAACCAAACTCACACCTTAATATAATGGTAATTGATTATTTTCTACATCTATTAATTAAGCAGTTATAATAGTTAATAAATCTGCTATTAATGTGTCTTTGACTTTCTTTTACTTTTATAAAATATTTAAATAAAAGTAATAAAACCTTAAAATTTATTTCTTTTTAGATAGATCCCTCCTCTCTTTTTCTCCTTTTTCTTTTTGCTATGTCCATTCACTCTTTCTATTATCTGTTTTGCATTTCTTGCGAAGTGTTATTACGGTAGGAAATTGAGGATGACTCGAAGTGTATGCCAATATCGTACTATGTGTTCTAAAGGTTTGATTTTTCATGTTATATATGAAGTTCTCAAGAATATAGACATACCAAATATTCTTTCGGAAACAATATATTAAAGAATATGATAATAGGTAGGTGCTAATTGATGAAGAATAGGAAAGAGGGTGTATAAAGATATTAATGCACTGTCATTATTCAATCAAGTAATATAAACATGGGGAGATCTCGGGTTTCAACTATTGTGCATGACCAAGTTATGTAATGTATTGGTATGCTGTTAATACATAAAACACATGTAGATTATATGCAGTCTACAGGAACTGAGGACTATCTTTAAGCGGCTGGAGGTGAAGGGAGATATGGACAATTGTATTCTATTTTTTCTATAAAATCTCTTTTTGCATGATAGGATGTGATTTTCTGTAGTGTTAGCATTTCAGTAGAAAACAAGGGAGGCATTCTTTCTTTTTACTCGGATGGGGTTATGAGTCACTAAATGTTTACATGGAATGAAAATAGTAGAAGGAAAACAGCACGATCACTCTCATGTGGGTGTAAGAAATAATTTGGTAAGGCAGAATGCCTATTTTGCTGATAAGAAAGCCTTTGAGTACTTCCATTTGTCATTATCTCTTGAATAATAAAATGTCTGCAAAATAGGAATATAAGGAAATAAGTAGACGCAGGAAAGGAGACCTTATCTGTGAAAGGAAGCAACTAACAGATAAAGTAAAACTAGACTATCATCAGAGCAAATATGTAAAAGCATCTTTACCCAGTGTCAACATTGTAGATGGATGGGCGTGAAAGCTTTGACAAATAATGGTGAGAGGGGAATAAGCAGTGACTTGTTTCGATCATCAACGAACCCTACTTGCAGGCGGAAAGGCATTAGATTAAATACCATAAACCTGCATGTTAAGTGAAGATTGTGTTTCTTGTTTGCCTGTTTCTTCAAATATCTGTTTTGCCTGGTCACTTAGGCCTGAGAAAAAAATATAAGACTATTGTCAAGTTGTTGCAATACCAAAGAATGCTGAAGAACAATTACATGATGTTGCTGGAAATTACTGAACTATGTTATGGTCTTAGGGGATTATCTTGCTATTGCTCTGCTTTAAGGATACTATAATTTGTTTTTGTTTTCTGATTCTTGTTAATTTCACACGCATCATAAGTTCCAAAAACTCAATTTGATTTACAAGCATACATGAATAATTTTTTACTTTTGAAAAAAAAATCTTGTGTGGTGACACTAAGCTGTCATGTGGTTTCCTTTTCAGGCTTATGATCAGCATCTTAATATGATTCTAGGTGATGTTGAAGAAATTGTGACCACAGTTGAGATTGATGATGAAACATATGAAGAGATAGTTCGGGTATGCTTTATTTCTCTTACCTTCTCTTTCTCTTTTTTTTTTTTTGGTTTGAAATTAAGATATATTTCTTCTCCCCTTTTCTGGTCATTGCAATACATCGTTCCAATTAGCATCAGACCCTGGGTTGTAATATGTTGGAAAGTGGACTATACTTAGTGCTCTGTACAATAAGCTGGCTTTGACGGCCACCTATTCTGTTGTATTTTGTTTCATTTCTCCCTCAATAGTATTCAGTAGTGATGCTCCACCATTTCTTTCATACCAAGGGACATTTGCTTAAACTTGTCTAATCCCCCCTTGGAAATTAGTGAATGATTGGTGTACACAAGATTTATCAGGCAGTTTATGTACTTGGAAACATCTACGGGGAAAGATGTATCACGGAAATTCCTTTTTCCAACTTAAGCTGCTAAAAGGTTTTTTCACTAGGTGATGTTTGGGTCTTGAAAAATGTAATCGTAGTTCCTAAGCTGGGAGTTACTGAACGGTTCTAATGTGATGCTGCAGGGGTACTTGAGAAAGAGTGAAACAATTTATTGTCTCTGTTGTATTTTTCTTCATTTCTCCCTCAATAGTATTCAGTAGTGATGCACAATGATTTCTTTCATACCAAGGGACATTTGCTTTAACTTGTCTGACCCCCCCTTGGAAACCAGTGAATGATTGGTGTACACAAGATTTATGAGGCAGTTTATGTACTTGGAAACATCTACGGCGAAAGATGTATCACGGAAATTCCTTTTTCCAACTTAAGCTGCTAAAAGGTATTTTCACTAGGAGATGTTTGGGTCTTGAAAAATGTAATAGTAGTTCCTAAGCTGGGAGTTACTGAGCGGTTCTAATGTGATGCTGCAGGGGTACTTGAGAAAGAGGAAAGAAAGAGTGTGTGAGAAATATATGGGGAAGATATTATTGAATTGTGTATTTAAATTGTTACATTGAGACCCTATTTATAGACAATACATTGAAATCCTTTTCTAACTAGGATTCCTATTCCTATTCTTCTTCCTATTCTAAGTAGGAGTATATGTACATATTTCTATTCTAACACTCCCCCTCAAGCTGGTGCATACAAATCATATGTACCTAGCTTGTTACAGATGTAATTAATACGAGGACTTGTGAGGGACTTGGTGAAGATATCTGCAAGCTGATCATTTGACTTCACAAATTTCGTAACAATATCTCCTGAGAGTATCTTTTCTCCGACAAAGTGACAGTCAATCTCAATGTGCTTAGTCCTTTCATGANTGATGCACAATGATTTCTTTCATACCAAGGGACATTTGCTTTAACTTGTCTGACCCCCCCTTGGAAACCAGTGAATGATTGGTGTACACAAGATTTATGAGGCAGTTTATGTACTTGGAAACATCTACGGCGAAAGATGTATCACGGAAATTCCTTTTTCCAACTTAAGCTGCTAAAAGGTATTTTCACTAGGAGATGTTTGGGTCTTGAAAAATGTAATAGTAGTTCCTAAGCTGGGAGTTACTGCGCGGTTCTAATGTGATGCTGCAGGGGTACTTGAGAAAGAGGAAAGAAAGAGTGAAACAATTTATTGTCTCCGCGTAGATAGAGCATTGTTTAGCACCCAAGGAGGTGGCCTAGAGGTCAATGAAGTAGGTGAAAACCTTAGAGATTAGGGTTCAAATCCCATCAGAGATCACCCCCGGGATTAGTCGGGGCTCAAAGAGACTCGGACACCCGGTGCAAATCAAAAAAAAAAAAAAAAAATCCCATCAGAGAAAAAACATTAGGACATTAGGCGATTTCTTTCCATTTGCCTAAGCCTTGGTGGATAGAGTTGTCCTGTACCTATGCTGGTGGGAGATTGCAAGTACTTTGAATAGTCAAGGTGCGCACGAATTAGCCTTGGACACCACCATTGTTAAAAAACATTGTTTAAGTAGTAGCTAGCTATTTAATAGAAAGGCAATTTTGAAACTCTTTCTGGGTCTATTCTTTGTATACCTCATGAAGTAGAAACCTAATTTAGAAGTGGAGGGCGGAGCCCATTAGTCAAGACTCAAGTAAAATAGAACGTTTTACGAAGCATTGCTTCCTTCACGTGGCTAGTGTAAATTAATGAGTTATATGGCTAGATGGAAACAATATGTTCTCCTCGTATGTTACATGAATTGTCTAAAATAAGAATGGATCATGCTAGAGAAGGCCAGAGAACACATGTATGTGCCAATACCTGATTCAGATCTCATCCACAGCATATCAGGTCATCACAGACCTGGGTGTGCCAGGTGAACAAAAGAGTCAGCCTGATTTACTTTTTGAGAGAAAGAGGACATTGTTCTCTCCTGTTTTTGTTTTCCTTTTGTACGGTAGAGTGAGATGTACTGAGAGGAATTGGGTTATTGTAGAAATAGCCAGAAGTTTTGAATGGTCGATTCAGATTAATGGTTAGGATGGAAGTTAATGAGGAAGACATGTGGAGAGCTATGCGGTGCAGGAAATTTGGTACATGTATGTGCNCCCCCCAAAGAAAAAAGGAAGAGTAGAAACAGTTGTCTCGGTGATTGGTTTGTGTGCAAAAGATAAGGAGCCAAGTCCATTGCTGTAAACTCTGCAAGTGTTTATGGCTTCAGATGTTGAAATGAACTTTAGTTCTTAGAAGATAGGTGCTCCTTTTCCATCTGAAGTTTCGAGAAGGTTATGTGTGTGCATGCACCTCATGAATTTCAGCTATTCTTTAAACTAGGGTCCTAAAGTACTTGTGCACTTTGGCAATAAGAATCAAAAGGTTGAAGCCATCAAATTTAAATCCTTATTCGCTATTCATCGTAGTGCACCCATCTTGTTGAAATCCTAGATCTGCCGCCATTAGTAGAATGTATTTATTTTGGATTGCCTTTTGCAAGAGTAGTTGTGTGTATGTTTATGTTAGTTGGGGAAGCATGATTTTCTACTCTTTCTGCACACTAAGGATTACAAAATCAGCTGACATTGATTCTCTTGATTGAGTTTTAGGCAACGAGACGGACCATCCCGTTCCTATTTGTTCGTGGAGATGGTGTCATTCTGGTGTCTCCTCCACTCCGGACAACTTGATAAGGAGAGGCATAGTCGTGTATGAAATCTGCAAGCACGCTACATTTGGTTGACTCGACTATTGTGTGGGGGGAAGGGTGGTCTGTGATTTTGTGTAGTACATTTGTTTTTCAAAGCACACATGATTACAACGTTGAAATCCTTGTGTCCTTTCTGGCCTTCGATATTTGTAAACTGTGCTTTATATGTTTACCTAATTGAATAGGGCCTCTGATGAAACAACTTTCATATTTCTATGTACAACTGCATCTGCTTATCAAAATAGGGATTGGTCGCAAAGTTGATTTTCAGTCCTCTGTCAATTGATTTGACAACATGCTCTAACTCGAATCTGTCTCTTTTTGTGTGTACGCGCGTTGATCACCGTGTACTGCTGTGCCTCTAGTGTGTACAACTTTAAAATGAGAAAATTCTCCATCCTAGTTGACCTGTGCTTTTTAAGTGATCTCACTCACTGGTAAATTCTTTCATGTTTGTATTATTCCTTGTTTCAAGGCCAAGTAGATTCCATGGGTTTTGCAAAAACTAGGAAAATGAATTAAGCAGACGGACTCTATTCATTCTGTGTCACTAATTCATAGGTTAATTATTTACTGATTGTATTTAGGGAAAATTAAAAAAAATAACTTCTCCTCCATTGTTCTCTCCTTTCCTCATTGTGATAGCTTATCTTATTCGAATTGGATTTCTTGGGACATATGCTATTTTTTTTTTGTCGTCAAAGATCCCCATTCTTTTCATTAATGGACCATTAACCTTGCTATGTTTCGCCCATATAAAATTGTTCGTAAAATGGGCTGCTTTTGAAAGATTCTTGGTTCAAGTGTAATAAATTTAGATATAAAGGAGGCAATAAAGAGAATATGACAAACAAGGAAAAGTCTACAAGAGAGGAATCAAAACAACAATAAAATAATGTGATAATCAAAACACAATAAACAAATATACAAGGATAAATTATTAAAAACAATAATAAATAATGATAAAAACAAGAACTACAATAATAGAACTAGTATCATTGCAAACATCAGTCACCCTAAGCAGCACAACATTGCACTATCTACTTTCTCTCCTAATAACGTGCCTTCAACACCTTCTCCCGGCTTCACTTGTAAAATTTCATTGAGCATGTAATTGTTCTTGTTATTGTTATAAAATTGTTTGTTTTATCGTGGGTAATTTCCACTATTCATTATGGAAAACTGTTTGAACATAAATTGATGTAATTTTTTTGAATTTCAACATTTGAAATTCAAAATTGTTTTCACACTTTTCACTTCATATCACTCTTAAAGACTACCGTTCTAATTTATGTATGTTCATGTTCAAATACAATTTTAATTTTCAAATATTATTTCCAACTTGAAAATAAAAATAAAAATATTTTTTTAATTTCACAATTTTTATATTCGAAAGTCCACTTCATTTCAACAATTTCTTATCACATTAACCTCTAAAATTTATTAAATATTTTATTAAGATAAAATACTCACCTTTAAATTTTTTATCGAGACGAAAAATACTCCCTTTTAAGTTTTAATCATCTTAAAGGCTTAAGGGTTGTTTGACATGAATGATGGGATATATTAAGTTATATTTTCTAAAATTAGTTATTTCGTCATATTATATATATAAATATAAATACATGTAAAATAATTCAACTCAATATTATAATACAAATATAGTGATAAATAAGTCCCCCACAAACTAATATCCCTAAACAAACCTAAAGTAAAGTAACTCTACATATTATTATGTCGAGATTATTATCCTTATAGGAGAATAAAAGTATAAAAGAGAATATTTCGGCTATTTTGCTCCAAAATCCTTCTGTAATACAAAGTACTAGTAACAAAGAAGGGCGGTGCAAGGGTTAGAGAGATCATGGGGGTGACGAAGGAGCAAGTAGAATCTTCATTGACGGCAAAGCTCAACCCTTCTCATCTGGTAAATTCTTCCCTATATATGTGTGTGTGTTCGTTTAATTTGTTGAGTGCATACTAGTTTTGATAGGAAATCTCAACTAAACAGGAACTTGGGTTTATCATGATTTGGGAGTTCCGTGTAGAAATTTTGGTTGTGAAAAGTTGAAAGAAGATTATGGATAAATAGGTCAAAAAATACATCTTTTTCAGTTTTAGATTTTAATTTAAATTCTAACTTTTCATCTGCCTTGATTGGGGGTTTGTACTATGAAGTTGATATTTGTTGGATTTGGTACTTTTCCAAACCTAGAAATAGAGAAGTCTCAGCTGAATGGTTGATGTGGAAGCTTGAGACTAAGATGTTTTAGGCTAAATATCTGTCAAACATGTACACTAGTATTCTCTTCTCTGGTATGTGCTTAAAGGTGTCAATTTCAATCAGTTGGTATTTGTTGGATTTTCGAAGAGTTTTATTGCTTAAAAACCAGGGAAGCAAAAGCACAACAGATGACAATCTTCAAGGGAAGTGTGTAAGAGTGAGGTGAGGAATTAGGCATGGAGTTGGATTTCAAAAAGTTGAATTATGTAAAACAACTCTGAGGTCGTTTAGCTGAGTTTGTTTTCTGGTTAGCATAAGTAGTAACTACTATGTGCAAAGGACATAGCACGCCATATAAAATGGCTATGGGAAGTGTGGGGGCATATAAGACCCCTCATTCCACACACTCTCCACACCCTACCCAACCGAACTGACAAAATCGAGAGGCACTAAGAGATTGTCACAATTTTTACACTCTTGGTTTTGCATCTGAGTTGGAGTATAAATGTTAGTCTAACACATTTTATATGTCTCATTGTTTACTCATTGCTTCACAAATTTGTTTAACTATGGTTTTGACCAGGTATCTTGCTAACTATATGAACCAATAGTTCTTATTGTATGTTAGAGAATTTGTTAGTTACATTTCGATCTCCGTAATTTGCTGTTCAGTATGGTTTTGTGCCAATAGGCCATGCGGGTGCCTAATTATTCATGAGAGCTCTAGAGACTTGGCCAAAATCTCATAAGAGCTGCCCCACTCCACTTCTCATATAGGTGAATTCATCAATTGTATACTGCCTTAAATACACCATTCTTAAGGACTATGAATTCATTACAAGTTTATAAACTCATCCTCACAATTAGTATCAATTCAACACTCTCTTTTAGTGCGTAGAGTCAATATTGACTTGTTGTTACCATATGAATCTACTACATGGAATCTCCAATCACATAGGTTGGTTTGCTATCTTTATTGACAATCATATCAGCCTTAACTCGAACTCTTTTGAGGTTTGTAGAATTAATTTTCTTCCCACAAGTTTAGTCAGAGAATCGGTCAAATTCACTTCTGACTTCACATAAACAATTAAAATTATTTCGTCTCTCAAGCTGCTTAACGACATCATGTCTCAATTTCATGTGTCTACTCTTACAATTATAAAATTTATTCTTTACCGTAGCAATTTCGGTTGAACAATTATTATGAATAGACACAAGAGACAACATGTCCTTTATTAAAAGGATATTAACTAGCAAATTTCTTAGCCACTCAGCTTCAGAACCAACTAACTGCAGAGCTACAAACTTTGATTCCATAGTCAATCTAGCAATGATTGCTTGCTTAGTTGATTTCTAGAACAACAGAAGTGACAACACTAGCAAGAGAGGATGCGTCTATAGTAATAGGCATGTTTCCTTGTGGGCATGTAATGACTAGTGAGCAACATGATCTTTTTATCAAGTTCATAAAGTTGAAACCCCCATTTTACATGGGTACTGAATATGAAGATGTTTATGATTTCTTTGTTGATTGTCATGAGCTACTTCATAAGATGAATATAGTGGGGAGAGGTTTGGTGTTGAGTTTGTGACATACCAATTTCAGGGAGAAGCCAAAATGTGGTGGCGGTCTCATGCTGAGTGCCGACCAATAAAGGCGCTACATATGATTTGGGCAACATTTCTAGCTTCTTCATGGAGAGTATATATCCCGAACTTTGAGGGACCATTGTGTCTAGTTCTACCATTCTTAAGGGTTATCTACAATCACAACTACTAATCTAGCATTTCGATAATGTTGTTAGAGGTTTTGTATACTCGGGTGTATCGCTCGATGGGTGGTCACCTGATCATTTCCTTCTTTGGGTTAAATAAGTCTGATTCTCCCTTGATGAATACCTGATGTCTAAAGATCAATTTTTTATAACTTAAGCTCGTGGAAAGTTTATGTTGTGAGAATGGAAATATTGATAAGATCTATGATGGTTTATGTATTATGAGTGTGTGGTGGTTGGTTCAGGTTCACTTCTGATTGTAGCCAGTATGATTTAGGATTTTATCATGGTTATGTGAGAAAAAATTTGTCCTGATGATTGTGTCAAGGTCTTTGAGAACATGTTGTAGACGTGTGTACGATTTGGGGTGGCTATTAGGAATAGTTTTTGTTGTTAGTTGAGTTTACATACTACAATAGATATCATTCGAGTATTGAGATGGCCCCATTTGAGGCATTGTATGGGAGGATGTGTAGGTCTTCAATTGGTTGGTTTGATGCATTTGAGGTGAGACCTTGGGGTACTGATCTTTTGAGGGAATCATTAGAAGGTAAAATTCATTCAACTCAGAGCAGGCAGAAGGAGTATACAGACCGGAAGGTCAGGGACATGGAATTTATGGAGGGAGAGCAAGAGTTGGTGAAGGTTTCATCCATGAAAGGTGTGGTAAGTGAGGTAAGCTCAGTCCGAGGTACATTGGGCCGTTTGAACTGCTTAAGCGTATGGGAGAGATGGCTTATGAATTGGCTTTGCCTCCAGGGGTTGTCAAAAGTACACCCGATATTTCATGTGTCTATATTGAAGAAATATCATGGTGATGGAACTACATTATTCGCTGGGATTCGTTCCTTCTTGATGAGAATCTATCTTATGAGGAAGAGCCTATAGCTATTCTAGATATAGAGGTCCGCAAGTTGAGGTCAAGGGAGATTGCCTCTGTGAAGGTCTAGTGGGAAAATCGTCCGGTTGAGGAGTCCATTTGGGAGACTGAGGCTGCTATGCAGAAAAGATATCCATTTTTTAATCGAGTCGGGTGCCCCTTCTTACCCTAACCTTTCTTTTGACCGTTCGGGGACGAATGGTGGGTAAATTGGTATCTCTGATGTAACGACCTGCTAGGTCATTTTGAGTACTTGAGCTTCCTATTTCATAAATGACTCTTCCGATTGATTCTAAATGGGTATTTTGGACTATTTGTTAACTATAGTTATTCAATTGATGGCTAATATTAAATAATTAATATTTTGTTGATAATTAATGGCTCAAGTCTGAAATTTATTTAATATCTTATATCACTTGCCCCATGTTTATTAAAATAAGTTAATGGGGTTTGTTACTTTTTAGTTGGTTGAGCTACTTGCTTAGACGTCCTACTTGGTTGAGCTACTTGCTTAGACGTCCTAGTTACTTGAGCTACTCACTTGACATCCTACTTGCTAAACAAGGGCGAGCCACGTGTTTAAGGAAAATTAATGACCTACTAGTCTAAGTGACTAGTAGGTGCATCACCTCTTAAGAACAAAGAGGCCAAAATTTAAAGTAGTCAAGTAGATGCATCACCTACTTAAGAATAAAGGGCAATAGGTTTATCACTTACTTAAAAGCTTATGGACCAACGATATGGGACTAGATGTGGGCTGTCTAGGGTTAACCCAAGACCCATCTGCCCCAGCCCATTAAAGGCTATATAAACGTACAAGCAACTCTATGGTTTCATTTACATTACACAACCAGCTCTCATATCTCTCTCAAGTAAGACAACCGCCCTAATTCCCTGTAGGGTTCTTGAATTCTTTCTTCAATTCCAGAAAATCAGTCCACTAAATCACCTTCTATCCTCCTTGACTTCAAGTATATTGGAAAGTTTTTCAAAGGGAATAAGTGAAGGAAGTTATAGGACTTGGGCAGCCAAGCAGCCGCCTCTCATGGAGAGTGTGGATAGTGTGGTCTTAAATGCCCCCACACTTCCCATAGTCATTCTCCACGGCGAGCTTTGTCTTTTGCGCATCCTACTTACACTAACCAGAAAACAAACACAACTAAACAATCTCATAATTGTTGTACATACTAATTCAACTTTTTGAAATCCAACTTAATTTCTTACGTGATTGAGAGGGAGAGAGATGAAAGCTGATTTATTACAAGTGTAAATGACCCATGAAGCTACTTATGCATTTATATAGCCCTTAATGGGCTGGGGTAGATGGGTCTTGCGCTTACCCACGATAACCCACCTCTTGGCCCTTTATCTTTGGGCCCTTCTTAAGTAGGTGATGCAACTACTTGACTTATTTACATTTTGGACCTTTGTTCTTAAGTAGGCACCTACTAGTTACTTGCTTAGACTAGTAGGTCATAAATTTTCCTTAAGCATGTGAGTCTCCCTTGTTTCAAGTAGCTCAAGTAACTAGGATGTCAAATAAGCAACTCAACCAAGTAGGACGTCCAAACAAGTACGTTGTCTAAGCAAGTAGCTCAACCAAGTAGGCCGTTTGCGCAAGAAGGTGAAAATGGTACATTCCATGGTACATCTGTTTGAAGTGAGGGAAAGGCGAGTGAGATATAGTTCATTTTTTAGCATTTCCTGATGGGAAAAGGTCCAAATATACCCAATACTTTTATTTATATTATATCCTTCCTCTATTTACCCTTCCGGTCAAAGGAGCCCCCACCATTATCTTTCGTCTGAAATGTGCCCCTCCACCTTGAAAGAGTTGGTCTAGCCACGTAGGGTATATTTGACCTTATCAATTGTTCAGGGTATATTTGACTTCTTCAATTGTTCAGGGTATATTTGGTTTACCTGGCTGACTGGCTCTATCGTGAAAAATGATAGAGCCATGCTAGACATCCGTTAGAGGGAGGGAAAAATATGGGACGGAATTAGCGATTCGAGGCTTTCATGGACCGGAAAGGGAAGTAAACGCAGGCAAATGTAAGACAAACCGAATATTCAGTGATAAAGTTGAACCTTTTTCCTTGATTTTGATCACTAGCCATAAATTGCCAGTCTTGGAAATGAACAGGGTTAGAACATTTAACATCTAAATGATTTTCTAAAAAAGGAGCTAAACTTGTTGAAGTGTTTTCTAAAAAGGTGCTCTAATAAGTCCTTATCTCAAGAGCATATACCGTCATAGCAAGATTTCAGGTACATCAATGGTTGGGGGAAGGAACTTAGGTGAAATTTAGTTGGGAGTAGTGGAGAAAGTGATCTCCACATCAACTTAGAGGTCGTTTGGTAGTGTATAAGAATAATGCAAAATATAGTGTATTAGTAATGCTTGCATTAGTAATGCTTGTATTAGTTATGCTTACATTAGATATGATGAGATTTTTTTTATGCAATGTTTGGTTTGGTGTACTAAAAATATTATGCATTACATAATTTTTTTATAAAAAATATTTGTTTACAAAAATACCTCCACAAATATAGTGGAGAGGATGTAAAAAAAGTTTTTGAGGGCAATTGTGTCTTTAATAATGTTAATGCATGCATTAGAACCCATTGCATTACTAATGCATAGAAATAGATGGTATTAGTAATACACTCTTCAATACACAATAGAGTGTGTTACTAATACAAGCATTAGTTATGCATAGGTTAGAAAAGTGTACCAAACAAGGTACTAGTAATACATCAAACTAATGCAAGCATTATTTTCTCCAATACACTCTACCAAACGACCCCTTAGTGTTAATATAATGTTTGGTTTCACTCTTCCTTTCCACATAAAATTTAGGATATTTATAGTACAATTTTTGTTTCCACTTCTCTTGTCGCATAACTGATTTCCTCATAAGTTGCGGGTATCTATATATTATTTTCTGCAAGATAAAATGTGCAATAAGAATGTGGGATTAGTATAACATGGAGTAAAATTATAAGATGACAAAAATAACAATTCATGTGGTATCCAATATTTATTTTGTCAAAAGAATAAAAAAAATATTTTTAAATATGCACTTTAGTATAACAAATCAAACATCCATTGAATAAATAATCCTTCCACTACAGTTGTTGTATTATAACCTTAACCTTGCATTTCAATCCCTACATTACAATATCTACATTGCCATCCATGCATTTCTAATTCCCGTATAAATTGCTTCTAAACCAAATGACCCCTTAAAGCATTGTGGTACCTGAGATAGTTGCTCTTTTCCTGGAATATATATATATGAGCTACCTATTATTTATGTCAATAAGAGATGCCATACTAAGATTTCAGGTACATTAAGGGCTAGGTGGAAGAACCTTAAAGCATTGAGGGACCTTAGAGCTTTTCTTTTCCTGGAATACATATATGAACTACCTTTATTTTGTGTCAATAAGAGAGACGCCTGTCATGTAGGTTGTAGATCTTCTTTTTGTATCTAATTAAGTGTATGTCAATCTCTAAACATAAAGGTGCTATATAAATAAAAGCTTCAAGCATTACTCAATTTGAGGCATTATCTTTTAACGACACTTTCTCAAGTGGAAAAGAATAACGAGAAGGAAAGCAAAGAACCAGTATTTATGTCAGGTTTAAGAGAGGTATGACCGTAGGAGTTTGCGGGGAGCATAACTAAGAAATAAGCACTGAATGTGGGCTAATGAGGCAAAACATCGTTGAAGTTGATATCCTGTTTCACATAACCAGCAGACACTGATCATATGTATATTGGAGCACAGGATCTTCATATGGGATAAATAATATGTAAACTTTGATGTATAAAAGCCGCAAATTTGTTTCGTCACCTCAGCAGTTTGTGGGCATGCTATAGTTATTTGTCTATTATCCTTCTCTATGATAGTTATTTATTAACCGAATAGGAATGCTTTTCATCATTTGCTTATATATTTTTATCTGCACGTTTTGGCTCGCATAGTTGATGTTCTTGGTTGTACCTCCTATTCTTGAGGGTTGAGATACTTGGAGTTCTATGATAATCCTGGAAAGCCAGTGAAGTTTCCTAGTCAATGTTTAATTGAAGATAACGTTGGATGTGGTAGTTCCTGGGTTTGATTTAGGTGTGCACACTTTTTTTTTGGGATAAGGGTAGATTTGTGCACTCATAAAAAACAACACACATCTGAGGTGGGCTTAAATTATGCACATTGGAAGGCAAAGTTGCTTCTAACCCAACTTATGCATTTCAAGGCCATCACTTGGAACAAAAATGTCACCAGCATTAGTGCTTTGCTTTTAAAATTCCACAGGTCAAATGAGTGTGTTGATTAATTCCTCTTTGATCATTTCATGCACCATCTTGGCGATCATTGGAGAGTCAAAAGCACTACTCCATTACTTATTATGTTCTAATTTTTCTACCAAACACTGAAAAACCTTCATATTTTATTTATTCCATTATGTTTGCATAGTAAAAGTACCTAACAATTTCTTTTGATCCTTTTTTTTTTTTAACAGGAAGTGATTGATATGTCTGGGGGGTAAGTTCTTATGCATGGAGTTGAAGTTCCATTCTTTTAGGATCTCTTTTCTTACGTTGGACTTGTTCTTTCTCAGATGTGGTGCAAAATTCTCGATAGTCATCGTGACAGAACAATTTGAAGGCAAAAGATTGCTTGAGAGGCACAGAATGGTTAATGGTGCACTGGCCGAGGAGATGAAGGAAATCCACGCTCTCTCTATTACAAAAGCGCTCACTCCAGAGCAGTGGAAACAACAGCAGGAATCTGAAATGCCTCAAGCAGCTGCTTAAATTAATCATAATCTAATCATCTTTATCGACGAAATGCTTGATGACTCAACCATATGGCAAATACTCCCCTATATCTAATGAGGGGCTAACTGTGTTATAGGTTAAGAAAACTGTCTGTCTATCATGTTTTGATTGAACTTGCTGGATTTGAGACTGTATGATAACTTTTAACTATTGAATAATGCAATAGCTCTGGGATTCAATCAATGGTTATTGCTTAGTTGACAAGTTTGTAACTATACGAGCCCGTTCAGCTTGTTATGAGCTCAGAACTTTGCTGCTCGTGTGTTTGCCTATAGTTTTTGAGCTTAGCCATTAAGTTCTTACGAGCCTCATACAAAGCAGCGCTCCATAAGTGTGATGAGAAGTAGGGAAATCGGTCTCTTTTCAGTATCAATCCTTATTTACTACGTACATCGTTTCGTTTGTAAATAGCTCAGTTGATAGAGCATTGAGCTATTAACCTAAGGTTCACGAGTTTTGATTGTTCTTGCCAGAAACATCCAGTGCGATCAAATTTCAGCACAACGAAAATAATATGTGATTTTTTCATATTCATCCAAAAGATGTAAGGAGGGAATTTCTGAACCATTTCTAATACGTAAAGGGCATTTTTGAATCTTTTTCCATTTTTATATTATATGAAGACAATAGTAGATAAGTTAATGCATGTATTAGTAAGAATCGAAGTGGATTAGAGTCGCCTTTGGTAGAAAAATTCTTTACTCTCCCAAAGTGGAGTTTCTCAGCATTAATTTGAATTAGTAGAGAGTGTCAAAGCAGGTATCGAATGCCACTTCAAATATAAGTTTGGCAAAAAAAAAAATTAGGTGACTACTATTGAAGAATCATGTTCCTTAGAATTTCAAGAACAAAAACTTACTATCAACAAGACATTTAATCTTTGAATAAAATTCCTTTTCTTCCCTTTTTTTTGGTAGATTTGACAACAAATTCTACAAATTAACACACAAATTTCTCCTCCAAAGAAGTGATGCTTGTATTATCATGTATAAGTCATTTTCATAATGCTTTTTGGCTCACTATTATTTTTTCAAACCTATTTATGTTTCAGAAAGGAAAAAAAAAGGAAAAGAGGAATCATAAGAAACTGTTTATGTTACCTAAAATAGTGTAATCACAATATAGCCACAAATAATACTTTTAACTTTGATAGAATATAACACTATTTCAAAATCTTTGTTGAAAATAAGATTCATGGGGTTTTGGATTAGACAATTGGAGAGGTAATTATCACTTTTAATTATGTTTTTTTGTTGGATTAATCTATTGGATTAGTCTGGTAAATCAATATTAAATTTTCTTTTCTTTCCTAGTAATTAAAACTCATATAACTTGGATCGAGTTTACTATGAAATCTCAAATAAACATGACATAGACACAGTTGATAACATCTTCACCATCTAGAGTAACGATGAGTTGAAGAGCACCACATATTGATAAGTGTTGAGACTTGAGGCCCCGTATTGACTATCAATTTAGATAAATTATGACTCCATCATAAAAAATAAAAAAAAAAACTGCACGAGCTCTCTCTCTCTATACGACTCAAGTGGTGAAGGCACTTTCCTTCGCGCATGATTAAGTGCTCTTCTTGATCAAGATATAGGTGTAATTGGGTAATAAGGTGCTTGCTCAATATTTTTTTATTTTTCTTGGTTGCTAATAAGAAATACAAACTGTTAATTTACTTAAAATTTTAACACATAATTTAACATTCAACCAGTAAATGTTAACTTTTTAGAACTCCTTAAACTTAATTTGCGAGGGTTGATTTATCTGAACTCAGTATTTTTGACGCGAAATATGAATTTATGTGTACAAATTATTAATATTGCAATAATGGTAGGTCCGAACTTGTAATTTTAAAACGAATTCAATGCTAATAACTTTAAAAATTGATCGAATCAATCTAGATTTGCCTTTACTAATTTGGTGGAAATTATCTTTGCCCAAAACTTTCAAAGACTTCAAAACTTTTCTTCAATGTACAAAATAAGGACAAGACTGATCATATTAGTCTAATCAAAAATCATATTCTTATATACACTCAAATGTCATTGAATATAAACCTAAATTTATCCTCAAAATGAATTTGAGAAAATCTGTCTATCTATAAAGAGAGAGAAAAAAGTTTTCTTCTGGTTCCGGTTCATGGTCTAAATATTCTTGGTTCGTTTTGTCACTTAATTGTTATATGATATGTTGATATAGTTTGGTTCAAACATTGAATACGAATAAATATTTTCCTTGCTTGCAGTCTTGTTAACTCGCAGTTAGGAAGAATTTAATAATTGGACAAAGGGGATTAATATTCTACAAGGTAATCACACTTCTTAATTAATTAAATTAAGTTACACATCTAAATTATTATTGGGATGGTAATATATAATAATACGAGTGATTAAGTAACATCCTATGAAAATCCTTATAAATTTGAAGTAATTATAATTAGAAACATCTACTTATTTTTACCTTCTAGGTCTAATTTGTTTTTCTTAATCTAACACATATCAACCCTGCCAATTCACACTGAAAATCTCATAGCTCCTCTAGTCCCGAGCTTGGTAAATAAGGCTGTGGTAAATTCTTTTCTTCCGGCCTTGTTGTGATAGGGGGGAGTCACTCTTGCATTCTCTCTCTTGGGTAGGTCAGTCTTGCAAGTCCAATTACAAAGAAAAGAGAAGGTCGGCCCCGTCCCACGGGTTAGGTGCTTAGCTGAAGGTGGAAGTCCAAAGCTTAATAAGGCAGCTTTGCTGGCGAAGCCGAGGCAAGAGCAAGGGTTAGGTCTAATTTGTTTTTCTTAATCTAACACATATCAACCATGCCAATTCACACTGAAAATCTCATAAGATCATCTCCAACCCACCTCTATTTTACTCTCCATTCTCTATATTTGGAGAGTAAAGTAGAGAATGGACATTCCAACCCAACTCTATATCACTCTCTGTTCTTCATATTTAGAGAGGTGAATAGTAGTTCTCCAAATTTGGAGAACTACTATTCACACTCTCCATTTCACTTTTTGAATATTTAATTATTATTTCTATTACTTTCTAATTAAAATATTATTTTACATATAATATCATTAATTAAATATCTAATATTCATAATTCTTTTTAAATGTAATATAATATTTTAAAAAATATATTATTTAATATATACACTACTTTCATTCCAAATTAATAGTATTTTAGTTTTTTCTATTTTTCGTCAATAATATAATTTGATTTTATTATTAATTTTCACTATAAAGAATACACAAAATTAAAATGATAAGATTAAAATTTTTATTTAGAAAATACAATACATAATATGATAAATACAAGATAACAATACAATACGTAACATAATAATTCAAATACAAGATAAAATACAATACATAACATAATAATTAATTCTGGATGAAACAAGAATCATGTTGAAAAGATGTTGAACGTGCATTCGTCGTTTTGCAATTATGCAGGACCGTCACATTTTTGGAGAAAGGAAGTGCTACATGATATAATGACTACATGTATTATACTGTACAACATGATAATTGAGGATGAACGTGACCTTAATGCACCAGTTCAAGATGTCGTAGAGGCTCCAACACCAACGATAGAAATTGTGGTAAATGAAAATCTCCAATTTGAACAATTTTTAGCTAGACATTAAAAAATTAAGGACAAAAATGTTCATTTTGAACTCCGTAATGCATTTATAGAGCATTTATGGGAGCAACGTAATAATTTCAAATTGAGTGTTTATGTAATGTTTATGTACTGTATTTCACTTTTATTTGAATTTATCCATTAATTTGTATATTATATAAGTAATATTTTCTTGCAATTTATGTTATTTAAAAATTTAGAATAAAATATAATTTTATATTAGATAAAAATATTGAAAAAATAAAATTTTATATCACTTGAAAATTATAAAAAGTAATTATTGGAAAAAAGAAAAAAGAATTTATATTATGAAATAAGAAGATAAGAATGAAATAGAAATAATAATATAATATTGAGGAGAGAGAAAAAGATTCTTTTTTAGAGAGTAAAATAGAAAATTGGATTGGAGTTGGTTATCTGAAAAAACAGAAAACTCTATATTTGGAGAGTAAAATAGAGTGTAGGGTTGGAGATGCAATTTGGGGCTCAAGCCCAAATCGAATCTCTGAATAAGGATGAAACTAAGTTTATCGAATGCTATTTGTGAAATTTCATAAATAATTATATATAAATTTGTTATGATTAAACTTTCATCACATTTATTTCTTTGTTCATCTAATATTGGTACATAATATATTTAACGGTTCAAGTACTTTTGTGGAACTCTTCAATGCATAACGCATATATGGGGATATGGACATGATTGACCATATTAGTCTAATCAAAAAACATTTTTTGAAGGAGATCATCATATTCGTATAAGATAAACCTAAATTGATGGAGCACGATAAATTGAAAGGAGAACTCAAAAAAGACCGTCTATTCATGAAGTGAAAGAAAGTTTTCTTCGAATTCCACATGCTCTACAAAATCATAAAAAGACTTGTCAAGACTCGTATTATTTTTATATGATGAGACATTGTTGGTTCATGTTCATTGGCTTCAAATATTTTTATTCTTTGTATATAAAGGAGATGGACAAATTGAAAATGCACCATATATTTACTTGCATTGTGTAGTTAACTCAATCGATAGAATTACTTTTGTACAAGAAGAATCAAATTCTAATGAACTTCTCTATACATCAACCATTTATTCAACAGACTCATTAGCATTAAGGTTCTCTTCATTTTTACACGATATAATAATATACTCAGTATAATTTTATAAGTGTAATCTAAAGTGTGCACATATTTTACTACTATCTTGGAAGATAAAGAAGTTATCCATTAGATCCCCGACTAAAAAACATAATTAAACAAATCAAAAATGAAAAAATTATGACAAAATTCTATAAAAAACATTATACTATACGATGATAACTTTAATTGTAACAAGTTACAAGTTATGCTTTCAAGTTACGTGACCCCAAAATATCTAGTCAAAGAATCCTTTCCCTTTAATTTACTGTAGTATAGGCTTATAGGTAAAGAGAATTTCTTGTTTAGGTCCAAAAAGCCTGTCATATCCAATATACGACTTATTAGAATTTTCATTATGGATAGAGATATTTGACATAGGCAGGGGCGGAGCTATACAGATATCTTTCGTTAAAAATTTACGATGTATATATAAGTTAAATTTTATATTTAAAGATTATATATTTAAAGTTGGATACCTTTCATAAATATTATGTCTTTGACACAATAATAATAAGTGTCCATTTGAATCTATAATTTTTGGGTTCAAACCCTAGATAATACAATGTTTTTTTGTTTTGTTTATTCATCAAGCTAAATCGGATTGATGTAAGAATATTCATTATGGATAGAGATATTTGGCATAGGCGTGACTTAAGATAACACAGTCTTTAAAAATACATACCATTTGAATTAATTACAAAAAAATTCTTTTTCCTTCACATCCGGATACATCATTCCATCTCTATCAAATACATTATTACTTTATTTGTATACAATGTATTTGGTGCAAATGTTATTGTTGATAATAACCCCAATTGTTTCACATCTAAATAAGTATGAATATGATTTATAGCTATGTATCTAATGCATCACTGATATATATTTTGCCATGCATCGGGCGAAAAAAACAATGTATCCGCGAGTTCTGAAAATTCAGAATTATTGTAATTTGAGAAACTTTCAGAAATTGATGTAATTAGCGCCCATATTGTTGAGATTTCTGTATTTTATATAAAAAGAAATCCAACAACTCTTGATTTGATTTGATATTACTAGAAGGGAAAAAATAACGTCAGACTGAACCCAAACCAAATCGAAATAATTTGATACAAATCCAATTTTTGAGGGGCTATTAAGGTAACTTCACATGCTTTGTAAGGGCCGATGAGTAGTTGACTATTTTTCATATATCTAAAATATCTTTCATCATTTTAACCCAAAAATTTCAAAATTTTCATTCTCTATCCCCTAAGGTAATTATTATGTTTCATTCCCACAACACAGATATACACTCTAACCTACAAATTATTTTATTTGCCAACAAATTCATATGCACGTTTATTCCTTAGTTTATATCCTCCATGAAACTATTACTAATATATTTTTTTAAATCTCCTTTTGATCAACCTTTTTCTATAGTAATTTTTTATTTTTTTGGTTTGGTTATAATATATAAAATAAAATATTAGTAATTATATGTAATGATGTTATTTTACATTTATTATTTTCACTATGTCCAAATCATGAATGATTAAATTAATGGGTAAATAACATAAATTTCACTAATTTAGGAGCTAATTACCTCCCTTTCCATTAGTTTGTAAGTCGTATCTTGATTTGTTCGTTATTGTGTTCATAGATGACATTCTTACCACAATTTGCATCTCGGCTACATGTTAACCATATACATATAATTAACTGTATGTAAATTAGGAATGTACATAAATTACGGAGGAAGTCATGCGTATAACAACTTTGGAATACCTGCAGTATCACAAAATTCAAAAAAATTAAAAAAATCCAAATCCTTCCAAAAAAATTTAGTATGAGCAAACTTTACACTTCTTCTCCAGAATGTGAATTTTCGTGTATCTAATGTGTTTATTTTGTGTATCTGGTCTTTTATGTACATCATATGTACTTAATGATTAGATGTATCTAATCTATTTATTTTGTGTTTGTTTATGAATTTGATATAGTTTTTTTTTTTTTTAAAAAATATGTGATATGTACTTAAATGATTAAATGTATTTGATATGTTCATTAAATATATCTGAATTTTCTTTTATGTATCTAATGTAATTTATTTTATGTATCTGATAAAATTCACCTCAAAGCTAGCGAACTCGAAAAAGGAACAATGCTTGAAGGAGAAAATAAATAGATTTAATTAGATCCATTAAAATACGATAGAATTTTTGGTGAAAACTTGCAACTTGTGAAGGTACGTACAAGATCATTTTTCTATTTCTTATCAATCTTTGTGTCTGGTGGAGATTTGTCAATTACTTTGTGTTTTACTGCGTAGTAAATGGTTCCCCAATCCAAATTATTGTTGATGGAACCCTAATCGTATGCAAAATTAATTTATTTTATGTATAAAACTGACGTCAAAGAAGGAGAAATATAAACAGATTTCTCTAAGTATTACTAATAAATTAATTTAGCTTTTCTGGCCGATGAAATCAAAACTATGACCGTTAGAAGCTTTGAAGGTATAGTAATGGAGGTGGATTTTATAACATCTCGCAATTTGAAATAGCTAGGAAGAAGCTAAGAACTGGAAATAGTAATTTTTGGAAATAATGAAAAATCTGGAAATTTGTTTAAGTTAGGAAAAGTGAGTTTTTGGTCAACTTCAAACGGCCATAACTCCTAACTCAGAATGAGTTAGGTGTACTTATAGATATGGTTGGAAATATCTTGGAATAATCTTTCCAACGCTGCTGAGTTTGCGCAATTCCAAGTTCGTATGAGTGAGTTATGCCCTTTGGAAGTTGGGCTGTTTAAATAAGGAAATGTCCAATCCGAATTTTTGAAGGGTATTTCAGTCCTTTCCCTATCCAATTAATTTAATTCGTTTTAGTGAATTAATTAAGGGTCAAATCAGAATGAGATCAGTTTAGTCAATTGGAAATTCACGCTAGGGCTTGGAGAAAAGAGAAAAGAGAAAAGAGAAAAGAGAAAAGAGGAGAATAAAAGCACAAATTTCACTAAGATTGTGCGATTTGGTGGTGGATTTCGCCAAGAAATTAATCTTACAAGGTATGTGAGTCTTTCATAGCGTTGGGTTCATTCACCCACGCGCCAAACATGTTTAGTTCAGCGAAATTCGTCCTAAAAGAGTTTGAAAGTTGATGTTCTTGACATGTATTCTTGAATTTGGATGTTGTTCTTGAATTGGGATGAATTGAGGAGTTTCTGAGATCTTTGAGTCGAATTATAGAGTTGTTTTGAGTTGAGTCCATATACTGGGTATCAGAATCTAAAATGAATTTGAGATCAATAGTCGAGTTTAGGTGAATTGGGGCTGTAAAACGGAGAAGGAAAAGGTTGAGCGTGATCTGGCATGCAAGTCCACGTCGCGGACTTGCTCCCCCAGTGACCAAAAATTTTCTCTGCGTCGCGGTTAAGATGCCGACTCCTCTGTCTCAAAATTTAATTTCGCGAGTAATTATTTAAAAAACCTCCGCGTCGCGGACTTGTTCCAAGACGATGATTTCGTGACTTTTCTCATGTTTAGCTATTTAAGATCATTCCTAAACATCATGTGATCCTTCCTATCACAAATCAAAATCCTTGAATCCATAATTCAATTCAAGGACTAGTTAAGAGTCAAGTCAAGAGCAGTTAAGATCAAAGTCTAGAGAAGTTCTTAAAGTTTCCAAAAGTCTTTTGCAAACGTTTTAACTTTGTTTTAAGATTTAAGTTTTGAGTTCAGTAAATAGTAAAGCTTGAAGTTCATTTCTTCAAAAGTATATGAGGACTATGTATTCCCAAAGGGTTTAAAATGTTTTCACATTTAGACAAGAAAGGAAACCTCGATTTCCAAAGAGCCTTCGGGCTAGTTTTCAGAAAAGAGTAATCGCTTTCTAAATGTAGCAAGAGGGGAAACTTTAATTTCCAAGATAGCCTTTGAGCTAAGTTTTTGAGCACTAATCTCAAATCACAGAAGAAGTATGTTTTAAACATAAAGAGTTGGTATCATATTTTACGAGTAGTATTGAACACCGATATGGGGGAGCGTTTAAAGAACCCCCAGCCCCCATAAACCATGTAACCATCATGGGTAGAAAAGGGTCCTACTTTTTAGATGAATCCTTGGTGCTTTTTTAGCATAGACTAGTGGATCCACTTAGTAGTTCAGGTTCTATATCCCCGGCAAGGTATAGAGAAACTCCTATTTGGTTGTCGGTTAGAGAAACTCCCACAACAGTATTTTATATTTTTATATACATAAGAAATATTTGTATTTTCATATACAACCATAGTTCATATTGTATCTTTGCATACATACAGAATTATTATTGTATTTCTAAATACACAGAGTTGACATCATGTTTTAAACAACTTTTCTTTATGTTGCACTTGTTTTTAAACTGCTTTATATTGAAATGAGTTCAGTAAGTTGAGTTAAGTTATTCAGGAGTTGAATAAAGCTAAGGTAAGTATTTCTTTCAGATCTTTTTCAAGCTTAAGTTATGTTTCGCATTCCAACTTGCATACTCGTACATTCAATGTATTAATGTCAGTTCGCCTGCATCTTATTATGATGCAAACGCAGGTAATCAGGATCAACATCTAGCACATCAGTTATCCAATTGAGCTTCAGAGTTGTTGGTGAGCCTTCTTGCATTCCAGAGGATCCCCTTTTTTCATTACTTTATCATTTTAGCTCATTAGGATGTTGTGGGCCTGTCCCGACATCCATCTCAGTTGTTTTAGAGGCTTCATAGATAGTCAGTCAGATGTTAGTTCATTCGTCATCATTTTGCTATTGGCTTATGTTCAGATTTGAGTTGCTATTTTAGCTAAGTTAAATGTTTATTTTTAAAATATTATGAGTTCAGTTTGAGACATGTTGAGTTATCTTGTATTTGGATTCTCTTTCTTATGTCTAAGTCTTCCGTTGAGTAAGTAAGTCAGGCCAAGTGTTCGATTGGGGCCAGCAATGGTTCCCGAGTGCCAGTCCCGCCCAGGGTGTAGGCTCGAGGAGTGACAAACTTGGTATCAGAGCCCAGAGTTCAAGAGTCCTAGGGAGTCTATGAAGCCGTGTCTGTAGAGTCCTAGTTATCGGTGTAAAGCGCACCACATCTATAATTAGGAGGCTGCAATATTTAGGAAAAATTTCTCACTTCCTTCACACTCATTTCGTGCGTTAGAGTTGATCTCTAAAAAGTTTCCTTCTAATTCGTGCTTGCGCGTGTTTTCAGATAATCATGCCTCCTCGAAGAGCAGTAAGAGGTCGTCCTGCTAGGAGAAATGTCGAGGAACAAGGGGTACCTATTGCACTAGAAATGCAATCCCAAAGAGAGGTCACCAATGTTGAATTCTGTGAAGCTTTCTGGATGTTAAGTCAAGTTGTGACCCATCAAGATGGCCAGAGAGATAATCGACAGGAAGTGGTTGATACTTTAAGGATCCGTGAGTTTTTAAAGATGAACCCACCAAGCTTCACAGGTTCAAGTGTCACACAGAGGATCCAGAGAACTTTGTTGAAAAACTTCAGAAATTTTTTGAGATTATGCATGTTGTAGATGTTGAGAGGGTGAAACTAGTTGATACCAAATGAAGGGTGTCGCTAGAGTTTGGTTCGACCATTGGAAAAAGAATAGGGTTGAGGATGCGCCAATAGTGAGTTGGGTTGTGTTTGAGAGTGCTCTCATGAGATGTTTCTTTCGCCGTGAGTTACGAGAGACAGATAAGAGAGTTTCTCACCCTTAATCTGAAGTCTATGAGTGTTCATGAGTATAGTTTGAAGTTCGTACAACTTTCCCGCTATGCCTCGAAGATGGTTGCTGACATGAGGAGCATGATTAGTTTATTTGTTGCTGGGTTGTCTCGTCAGTCAAGCAAGGAAGGCAAGACAACAATGTTGATAGGGGACATAACAAGGCTAATGATCCATGTACAACAAGTTGAGAAGGATAAGCTGAAGGATAGAGAAGAGTTTAAAAATAAGAGGGCTAAGACATTTGGGAACGAGTTCAGACAGCAAAAGAGTATTGCGAACTGGTCTTCCTTCCAACAGAAACAAAAGGGACATGCCCTATCATCTGCTAGTGCACCTGTACTTAAGAACAAAAATGAGTACAATAGTCAAAATTTCCAGAGTTTCAGAGCTAAACCTGTCTATTCTCAAGGCAGTACGACACAAAGGGGTAGTAAGCCTCCTGCATGTGCCTCCTGCATGTGCTAAGTGTGACAGAAACCACTCAGGTATTTGTCGTAAGGGCTTTACTGGTTGTTTCAAGTGTGGTCAGAACGGTCATTTTATGAGGGAGTGTCCTGAGAACATGCAAGGTAATGGTAATAGGGGCAATAGGGCCCAACTTTCTTCAGTTGCTCCACCAGATAGAGCTGCACCTAGAGGGACTACTTCAGGTACTGGCGGGGAAACAAACCGCTTATATGCTATTAATAGTCGCCAAAAGCAAGAGAAGTCGCCAGATGTGGTCACTGGTATGATCTAAGTCTTTGACTTTATTGTTTATGCTTTGCTAGACCCAGGGGCGAGTTTATCCTTTGTAACTCCTTATGTTGCTTTGAATTTTGATGTTATTCCTAAGCAACTTAGTGAACCATTCAGTATTTTTACACATGTTGGTGAGCCTATTCTAGTAAAGAGAGTCTATCGTGATTGTCCCGTTTTCGTCAATCACAAGAGTACCATGGCTGATTTAATTGAGTTAGACATGGTAGCTTTCGATGTCATTGTAGGTATGGACTAGCTTCATGCCTGTTATGCATCAATAGATTGTAGAACTCGAGTTGTCAAGTTTCAGTTTCCAAATGAGCCAGTTTTAGAGTTGAAAAACAGTTCAGCAGTGCCTAAGGGTCGTTTCATTTCGTACCTTAAGGCAATGGAGTTCGTTTCTAAGGGGTGTATGTCACGACCCGAGAGCATCCCCAAGTCGTAACATGCGTATTCGACCTCTCAGAGGTCTCATACAAGCCCTTAGCATTCATCACATTAGATATGTAAAATAGTGCGGAATTAAAAACTCTTTAAATAAAATCCCATAAGACTCAAAGGTCACTTTTAAAAACATCATTCAAAAGTACACAAGCGAAATACTAAGTCTCTTAGCCATCTTAGACATAAACGTGAAAACATACTAGGGACACGGCCCTTTACAATCAAAAGAAGTCTATTAAGTCTATTACAAGAACCTTATCATAAAACTAGAATAGAAAAGTCTTGTCCTCGACATATGAGGACATACCACAAGATCTTGGAAGAACTTCAAGTTCCAAGCTTACTATAGAACCCGCT